>NW_027599888.1:0-20624 GCF_964194155.1 Cetorhinus maximus | reverse complement strand
ATCAATATATCTCTCTCTCCATCAATCTATCTCCCTCTCCATCAACCTCTCTCTCTCTCCATCAATCTATTAATCTCTCTCTCTCCATCAATCAATCTCTTGCTCCATCAATCTATCTCTCTCTCTCTCCATCAACCTATCTCCCTCTCCATCAATCTCTCTCTCTCTATCAGTCTCTCTCTCTATCAATCAATCTCTCTCTCTCCATCAATCTATCTCTCTCTCTCCATCAATCTATCTCGCTCTCCATCAATCTCTCTCTCTCTTTCAATCAATCTCTCTCTCTCTCCATCAATCTATCTCTCTCTATCAAGCTATCTCCCTCTCCATCAATCTCTCCCCCTCCATCAATCAATCAATCTCTCTCTCCGTCAATCAATCAATCTCTCTCTCTCCATCAATCTCTCTCCATCAATCAATCTCTCTCGCTCTACATCAATCTATCTCCCTCTCCATCAATCTCTCTCTCTCTATCAATCAATCTCTCTCTCCATCAGTTTCTCTCTTTCAATCTATCTCTTTCTCTCTCCATCAATCTCTCTCCATCAATCTCTCTCTCTTTCCATCAATCTCTCTCCCTTTCCATCAATCTATCTCCCCCTCTCCATCAATCTCTCTCTCTCCATCAATCTCTCTCTCTTTCCATCAATCTATCTCCCCCTCTCCATCAATCTCTCTCTCTCCATCAATCTATCTCTCTCCATCAATCTATCTCCCTCTCCATCAACCTCTCTCCATCCATTAATCTATCTCTCTCCATCAATCTCTCTCTCTCCATCAATCTATCTCTCTCCATCAATCAATCTCTCCTCATCAATCTATCTCTCTCTCCATCAATCTATCTCTCTCCATCAATCTATCTCTCGCAACCCATCAATTTCTCTCTCGCTCTCCATCAATCTATCTCTCTCCCTCCATCAATCTATCTCCCTCTCCATCAACCTCTCTCTCTCCATCAATCTATCTCTCTCTCCCTCCATCAATCTATCTCCATCTCCACCAATCCCTCTCTCTCCATCAATCTATCTCCCTCTCCATCAATCTATCTCTCTCTACCCATCAATTTCTCTCTCTCTCTCTCCATCAATCATTCTCTTGCTCCATCAATCTCTCTCCATCAATCGATCTCTCTCTCTCTCCATCAGTCTATCTCTCCCCATCAATCTATCTCTCTCCATCAATCTATCTCCCTCTCCATCAATCTCTCTCTCTCCATCAATAAATCTCTCTCTCCATCAATCTCTCTCTCCGTCAATCAATCAATCTCTCTCTCCATCAGTCTATCTCTCTCTCTACATCAATAAATCTCCCTCTCCATCAATTTCTCCCCATCAATCTATCTCTCTCTCTCTCTCCATCAATCTATCTCTCTCCATCAGTGTATCTCTCACTCTCCATCAATCTATCTGTCGCTCCATCAATCTATCTCTCTCTCTCCATCAATCTATCTCTCTCCATCAATCTATTTCTCTCTCTCCATCAATCTATCTCTCTCCCTCAGTGTCTCTTCATCTCTATCCCTCAGTGTCTCTTTATCTCTTTCAGTGTCTCTTTATCTCTCTCCCTCAGTGTCTGTTTATCTCTCTCCCTGTCTCTTTATCTCTCTCACTCAGACTCTTTATCTCTCTCCCTCAGTGTCTCTTTATCTCTCTCCCTCAGTGTCTCTTTATCTCTCTCCCTCAGACTCTATCTCTCTCCCTCAGTCTCTTTATCTCTCTCCCTCAGAGTCCCTTTATCTCTCTCCCTCAGTGTCTCTTTATCTCTCTCCCTCAGTGTCTCTTTATCTATCTCCCTCAGTCTCATTATCTCTCTCCCTCAGTGTCAATTTATCTCTCGCTGAGTCTCTTTATCTCTATCCCTCAGTGTCTCTTTAACTCTCTCCCTCAGTGTCTCTTTATTTCTCTCCCTCAGTCTCTTTATCTCTCTCCGTCAGTGTCTCTTTATCTCTGTCCCTCAGTGTTTCTTTATTTGTCTCCCTCAATGTCTCTTTGTCTCTCTCCCTCAGTCTCTTCATCACTCTCCCTCAGTGTCTCTTTATCTCTCTCTCCCTCAGTGTCTTTGTCTTTCTCCCTCAGTGTCTCTTTTATCTCTCATCCCTCAATGTTTCTTTATCTCTCTCCCCCAGTGTCTCTATATCTCTCTCCCTCAGTATCACTTTATCTCTCTCCCTCAGTGTCTCTTTATCTGTCTCCCTCAGTCTCTTTATCTCTCTCTCACTCAGTTTCTTTATCTCTCTCCCTCAGTGTCTCTTTATCTCTCTCCCTCAGTGTCTCTTTATCTCTCCCTAAGTGTCTCTTCATCCCTCCCTCTCAGTCTCTTTATCTCCATCTCCCTCAGTGTCTCTTTATCTCTCCCTCAGTGTCTCTTTATCTCTCCCTCAGTGTCTCTTTATCTCTCTCTCCCTCAGTCTCTTTATCTCTCTCCCTCAGTGTCTCTTTATCTCTCTCTCCCTCAGTCTCATTATCACTCTCCCTCAGTCTCTTTATCTCTCTCCCTCTGTGTCTCTTTATTTCTCTCCCTCAGTGTCTCTTTATCTCTGTCTCCCTCAGTCTCTTTATCTCTCTCCCTCAGTGTCTCTTTATCGCTCTCTCCCTCAGTCTCTTTATCTCTCTCCCTCAGTGTCTCTTTATCTCTCTCCCTCAGTGTTTCTTTATCTGTCTCCCTCAATGTCTCTTCATCTCTCTCCCTCAGTGTCTCTTTATATCTCTCACTCAGTGTCTCTTTATCTCTCTCTCCCTCAGTGTCTCTTTATCTCTCTCCCTCAGTGTCTCTTTCTCTCTCTCCCTCAGGCTCATTATCTCTCTCCCTCAGTGTCTCTTTATCTGTCTCCCTCAGACTCGTTATGTCTCCCTGTGTCTCTTTATCTCTCTCCCACAGTCTCTTTATCTCTCTCCCTGAGTGTCTCTTTATCTGTCTCCCTCAATGACTCTTTATTTCTGGCCCTCAGTCTCTTATCTCTCTCCCTCAGTGTCTCTTTGTCTCTCTCCCTCAGTCTCTTTATCTCTCTCCCTCAGTGGCTCTTTCTTTCTCTCCCTCAGTCTCTTTATCTCTCTCCCTCAGTCTCTTTATCTCTCTCCTTCAGTGTCTCTTTATCTCTTTCCGTCAGTCTCGTTATCTCTCTCCCTCAGTGTCTTTTTACCTCTCTGCTCAGTATCTCTTTATCTCTATCCCTCAGTGTCTCTTTATCTCTCTCCCTCAGTCTCTTTATCTCTCCCTCAGTGTCTCTTTATCTCTCTCCCTCAGTCTCTTTATTTCTCTCCCTCAGTCTCTTTATCTCTGTCCCTCAGTGTATCATTAGCTCTCTCCCTCAATATATCTTTATCTCTCTCCCTCAGTGCCTCTTCATCTCTCTCCCTCATTGTCTCTATATCTCCCTCCCTCTGTCTCTTTATCTCTCTTCCACAGAGTCTCTTTATCTCTCTCCCTCAGCCTCTTTATCTCTATCCCTCAGTGTCTCTTTATCCCTCTGTGACTCTTTATGTCTCTCACTCAGTGTCTCTTTATCTCTCTCCCTCAGTGTCTCTTTATCTCACACTCAGTGTCTCTTTATCTCTCCCTCAGTGTCTCTTTATCTCTCTCTCTCAGTCTCTTTATCTCCATCTCCCTCAGAGTCTCTTTATCTCTCCCTCATTGTCTGTTTATCTCTCTCCCTCTGTCTCTTTATCTCTCTCCCTCAGTGTCTCTTTATCTCTCTCCCTCAGTGTCTCTTTATCTCTCCCTCAGTCTCTTTATCTCTCTCCCTCAGTGTCTCTTCCTCTATCTCCCTCAGTCTCTTGATCTCTCTCCCTCAGACTCGTTATCTCTCTACCTCAGTGTCTTTGTCTTTCTCCCTGTGTCTATTTATCTCTCTCCCTCAGTGTCTCTTCATCTCTCTCCCTCAGTGTCTCTTTATCTCTCTCACTCAGTCTCTTTATCTCTCTCCCTCAGTATCTTTATCTATCTCCCTCAGTGTACCTTTATCTCTCTCCCTCAGTGTCTCTTTATCTCTCTCCCTCAGTGTCTCTTTATCTCTCTCCCTCAGTCTCTTTATCTCACTCCCTTAGTGTCCCTTTATCTCTCTCCCTCAGTGTCTCTTTATCTCTCTCCCTCAGTGTCTCTTTATCTCTCTCCCTCAGTCTCTTTATCTCACTCCCTTAGTGTCCCTTTATCTCTCTCACTCAGTGTCTCTTTATCTCTCCCTCAGTCTCTTTATCTCTCTCCCTCAGTTTCTCTTTATCTCTCCCTCAGTCTCTTTATCTCTCTCCCTCAGTCTCTTTATCTCTCTCCCTCAGTGTCTCTTTATCTCTCTCCCTCAGTGTCTCTTGATCTCTCTCTCACTCAGTCTCTTTATCTCTCTCCCTCAGTGTCTCTTTAACTCTCTCCCTCAGTTTCTCTTTATTTCTCTCCCTCAGTCTATGTATCTCTCTCCCTCAGTGTCTCTTTATCTCTCTCCCTCAGTGTCTCTTTATCTCTCTCCCTCAGTGTCTCTTTATCTCTCTCTCTCAGTCTCTCTATCTCTCTCCCTCAGTGTCTCTTTATCTCTCTCCCTCAATCTCTCTATCTCTCTCACTCAGTGTCTCTTCATCTCTATCCCTCAATCTCTTTATCTCTCTCCCTCAGTGTCTCTTTATGTCTATCCCTCAGTGTCTCTTTATCTCTCTCTCTGTCTCTTCATGTCTCTCCCTCAGTATCTCTTCATCTCTCTCCCTCAATGTCTCTTCATCTCTCTCCCTCAGTCTCACTATCTCTCTCCCTCAGTGTCGCTTCATCTCTCTCCCTCAGTGTCTCTTTATCTCTCTCGCTCAGTGTCTCTTTATCTCTCTACCTCAGTGTCTCTTTATCTCTCTCCCTCAGTGTCTCTTTATCTCTCTCTCTCTAAGGCTCTTTATGTCTCACCCTCAGTATCTCTTTATCTCTCTCCCTCAGTCTCTTTATCTCTCTCCCTCAGTGTCTCTTTATCTCTCTACCTCAGTCTCTTTATCTCTCTCCCTCAGTCTCTTTATCTCTCTCCATAAGTGTCTCTTCATCTCTCTCCCTCAGTCACTTTATCTCTCTCCCCTCAGTCTCTTTATCTCACTCCCTCAGTTTCTCTTTATCTCTCCCTCAGTCTCTTTATCTCTCCCTCAGTCTCTTTATCTCTCTCCCTCAGTGTCTCTTTATCTCTCTCCCTCAGTGTCTCTTTATCTCTCTCTCACTCAGTCTCTTTATCTCTCTCCCTCAGTGTCTCTTTAACTCTCTCCCTCAGTTTCTCTTTATTTCTCTCCCTCAGTCTATTTATCTCTCTCCCTCAATGTCTCTTTATCTCTCTCCCTCAGTGTCTCCTTATCTCTCTCCCTCAGTCTCTTTATCTCTCTCCCTCAGTCTGTTCATCTCTCTCCCTCAGTGTGTCTTTATCTCTCTCCCTCAGTGTCTCTTTATCTCTCTCCCTCAGTCTCTTCATCTCTCTACCTCAGTGTCTCTCTATCTCTCTCCCTCAGTCTCTTTATCTCTCTCCCTCAGTGTCTCTTTATCTCTCACCCTGTGTCTCTTAATCTCTCTCCCTCAGCGTCTCTTTATCTCTCTCCCTCAGTCTCTTTATCTGTCTCCCTCAGTCTCTATATCTCTCTCCCTCAGTGTCTCTTTATCTCTCTCCCTCAGTCTCTTTATCTCTCTCCCTCAGTGTCTCTTTATCTCTCACTCCCTCAGTGTCTCTTTATCTCTCTCCCTGAGTGTCTCTTTATCTCTCCCTCAGTGTCTCTTTATCTCTCTCCCTGTGTCTCTTTATTTCTCTCCCCCAGTCATGTTATCTCTCTACCTCAGTGTCTCTTTATCTCTCTCCCTCAGTCTCTTTATCTCTCTACCTCAGTGTCTCTTTATCTCTCTCTCCCTCAGTCTCTTTATGTCTCTCCCTCAGTGTCTATTTATCTCTCTCCCTCAGTCTCTTTATCTCTCTTCCTCAGTCTCTTTATCTCTCTACCTCAGTGTCTCTTTATCTCTCTCTCCCTCAGTCTCTTTATGTCTCTTCCTCAGTGTCTCTTTATCTCTCTCCCTCAGTCTCTTTATCTCTCTCACTCAGTCTCTTATCTCGCTCCCTTAGTGTCCCTTTATCTCTCTCCCTCAGTGTCTCTTTATCTCTCTCCGTCAGTGTCTCTTTATCTCTCCCTCAGTCTCTTTATCTCTCTCCCTCCGTTTCTCTTTATCTCTCCCTCAGTCTCTTTATCTCTCTCCCTCAGTCTCTTTATCTCTCTCCCTCAGTGTCTCTTTATCTCTCTCCCTGAGTGTCTCTTTATCTCTCTCTCATTCAGTCTCTTTATCTCTCTCCCTCAGTGTCTCTTTAACTCTCTCCCTCAGTTTCTCTTTATTTCTCTCCCTCAGTCTATTTATCTCTCTCCCTCAGTGTCTCTTTATCTCTCTCCCTCAGTGTCTCTTTATCTCTCTCCCTCAGTCTCTTTATCTCTCTCCCTCAGTCTCTTCAACTCTCTCCCTCAGTGTGTCTTTATCTCTCTCCCTCAGTGTCTCTTTATCTCTCTCCCTCAGTCTCTTCATCTCTCTACCTCAGTGTCTCTCTATCTCTCTCCCTCACTCTCTTTATCTCTCCCTCAGTGTCTCTTTATCTCTCTCTCTCAGTCTCTCTATCTCTCTCCCTCAGTGTCTCATTATCTCTCTCCCTCAGTCTCTCTATCTCTCTCACTCAGTGTCTCTTCATCTCTATCCCTCAATCTCTTTATCTCTAACCCTCAGTGTCTCTTTATGTCTATCCCTCAGTGTCTCCTTATCTCTCTCTGTCTCTTTATGTCTCTCCCTCAGTATCTCTTCATCTCTCTCCCTCAGTGTCTCTTCATCTCTCTCCCTCAGTCTCTCTATCTCTCTCCCTCAGTGTCGCTTCATCTCTCTCCCTCAGTGTCTCTTTATCTCTCTCCCTCAGTGTCTATTTATCTCTCTACCTCAGTGTCTCTTTATCTCACTCCCTCAGTGTCTCTTTATCTCACTCTCTCTCAGTCTCTTTATGTCTCTCCCTCAGTGTCTCTTTATCTCTCTCCCTCAGTCACTTTATCTCTCTCCCTCAGTGTCTCTTTATCTCTCTACCTGAGTCTCTTTATCTCTCTCCCTCAGTCTCTTTATCTCTCTCCCTCAGTCTCTTTATCTCTCTCCCTCAGTGTCTCTTCATCTCCCTCCCTCAGTGTCTCTTTATCTCTCTCTCACTCAGTCTCTTTATCGCTCTCCCTCAGTGTCTCTTTAACTCTCTCCCTCAGTATCTCTTTATTTCTCTCCCTCAGTCTATTTATCTCACTCCCTCAGTGTCTCTTTATCTCTCTCCCTCAGTGTCTCTTTATCTCTCTCCCTCAGTCTCTTTATCTCTCTCCCTCAGTCTCTTCATCTTTCTCCCTCAGTGTACATTTATCTCTCTCCCTCAGTGTCTCTTTATTTCTCTCCCTCAGTCTCTTCATCTCTCTACCTCAGTGTCTCTCTATCTCTCTCCCTCAGTCTCTATATCTCTCTCCCTCAGTGTCTCTTTATCTCTCACCCTGTGTCTCTTAATCTCTCTCCCTCAGTGTATCTTTATCTCTCTCCCTCAGTGTCTTTATCTCTCTCCCTCAGTGTCTCTTTATCTCTCTCCCTCACTCTCTTTATCTGTCCCTCAATGTCTCTTTATCTCTCTCTCTCAGTCTCTCTATCTGTCTCCCTCAGTGTCTCTTTATCTCTCTCCCTCAGTCTCTCTATCTCTCTCACTCAGTGTCTCTTCATCTCTATCCCTCAATCTCTTTATCTCTCTCCCTCAGTGTCTCTTTATGACTATCCCTCAGTGTCTCTTTATCTCTCTCTCCGTATCTTTATGTCTCTCCCTCAGCATCTCTTCATTTGTCTCCCTCAGTGTCTCTTCATCTCTCTCCCTCAGTCTCTCTATCTCTCTCCCTCAGTGTCGCTTCATCTCTCTCCCTAAGTGTCTCTTTATCTCTCTACCTCAGTGTCTCTTTATCTCTCTCCCTCAGTGTCTCTTTATCTCACTCTCTCTCATTCTCTTTATGTCTCTCCCTCAGTGTCTCATTATCTCTCCCTCAGTCTCTTTATCACTCTCCCTCAGTGTCTCTTTATCTCTCTACCTCAGTCTCTTTATCTCTCTCCCTCAGTCTCTTTATCTCTCTCCATAAGTGTCTCTTCATCTCTGTCCCTCAGTCACTTTATCTCTCTCCCCTCAGTCTCTTTATCTCTCTCCCTCAGTGTCTCTTTATCGCTCTCCCTCAGTCTCTTTATCTCTCTCCCTCAGTCTCTTTATCTCTCTCCCTCAGTGTCTCTTTATCTCTCTCCCTCAGTCTCTTTATCTCTCTCCCTCAGTCTCGTTATCTCTCTCCCTCAGTCTCTTTATCTGTCTCCCTCAGTGTCTATTTATCTCTCTCCCTCAGTGTCTCTTTATCTCTCTCCCTCAGTGTCTCTTTATCTCTCTCCCTCAGTGTCTCTATATCTCTCTCCCTCAGTCTCTTTATCTCTCTCCCTCAGCTTCGTTATCTCTCTCCCTCAGTCTCTTTATCTCTCTCCCTCAGTCTCTTTATCTCTCTCCCTCAGTGTCTCTTTATCTCTCTCCCTCAGTCTCTTATTCTCTCTCCCTCAGTGTCTCTTTATCTCTCTCTCCCTCAGTGTCTCTTTATCTCTCTCCCTGAGTGTCTCTTTATCTCTCCCTCAGTGTCTCTTTATCTCTCTCCCTGTGTCTCTTTATTTCTCTCCCTCAGTCTCTTTATCTCTCTCCCGCAGTGTCTCTTTATCCCTCTCCCTCAGTCTCTCTACCTCTCTCACTCAGTGTCTCTTCATCTCTATCCCTCAATCTCTTAATCTCACTGCCTCAGTGTCTCTTTATGTCTATCCCTCAGTGTCTCTTTATCTCTCTCTCTGTCTCTTTATGTCTCTCCCTCAGTATCTCTTCATCTCTCTCCCTCAGTGTCTCTTCATCTCACTCCCTCAGTCTCTCTATCTCTCTCCCTCAGTGTCGCTTCATCTCTCTCCCTCAGTGTCTCATTATCTCTCTCCCTCAGTGTCTCTTTATCTCTCTACCTCAGTGTCTCTTTATCTCTCTCCCTCAGTGTCTCTTTATCTCTCTCTCTCTCAGTCTCTTTATGTCTATCCCTCAGTGTCTCATTATCTCTCTCCCTCAGTCTCTTCATCTCTCTCCCTCAGTGTGTATTTATCTCTCTCCCTCAGTGTCTCTTTATCTCTATCCCTCAGTCTCTTCATCTCTCTACCTCAGTGAATCTCTATCTCTCTCCCTCAGTCTCTATATCTCTCTCCCTCAGTGTCTCTTTATCTCTCACCCTGTGTCTCTTAATCTCTCTCCCTCAGTCACTTTATCTCTCTCCCCTCAGTCTCTTTATATCTCTCCCTCAGTGTCTCTTTATCGCTCTCCCTCAGTCTCTTTATCTCTCTCCCTCAGTCTCTTTATCTCTCTCCCTCAGTGTCTCTTTATCTCTCTCCCTAAGTCTCTTTATCTCTCTCCCTCAGTCTCGTTATCTCTCTCCCTCAGTCTCTTTATCTCTCTCCCTCAGTGTCTATTTATCTCTCTCCCTCAGTGTCTCTTTATCTCTCTCCCTCAGTGTCTCTTTATCTCTCTCCCTCAGTGTCTCTTTATCTCTCTCCCTCAGTCTCTTTATCTCTCTCCCTCATCTTCGTTATCTCTCTCCCTCAGTCTCTTTATCTCTCCCTCAGTCTCTTTATCTCTCTCCCTCAGTCTCTTTATCACTTTACCTCAGTCTCTATATCTCTCACCCTCAGTGTCTCTTTATCTCTCTCCCTCAGTCTCTTTATCTCTCTACCTCAGTGTCTCTTTATCTCTCTCTCCCTCAGTCTCTATATCTCTCGCCCTCAGTGTCTCTTTATCTCTCTCCCTCACTCTCTTTATCTCTCTCTCCCTCAGTCTCTTCATCTCTCTCCCTCAGTGTCTCTTTATCACTCTACCTCAGTCTCTTCATCTCTCTCCTAAGTGTCTCATCATCTCTCTCCCTCAGTGACTTTATCTCTCTCCCTAAGTCTCTTTATCTCTCTCCCTCAGTGTCTCTTTATCTCTCTCCCTCAGTCTCTTTATCTCTCTCTCCCTCAGTGTCTCTTTATCTCTCTCCCTCAGTGTCTCTTTATCTCTCTCCCTCAGTGTCTCTTTACCTTCTCCCTCAGTCTCTTTATCTCTCTCCCTCAGTGTCTATTTATCTCTCTACCTCAGTCTCTTCATCTCTCTCCAGGAGTGTCTCTTCATCTCTCTCCCTTAGTCACTTTATCTCTCTCCCTCAGTCTCTTTATCTCTCTCCCTCCGTGTCTCTTTATCTCTCTATCTCAGTGTCTCTTTATCTCTCTCCCTCAGTCTATTTAACTCTCTCCCTCAGTGTCTCATTATCTCTCTTCCTCATTGTCTCCTTATCTCTCTCCGTCAGTGTCTCTTTTTCTCTCTCCCTCAGTGTCTCTTTATCTCTCTCTCTCTCAGTCCCTTTATGACTCTCCCTCCGTGTCTCTTTATCTCTCTCCCTCAGTCTCTTTATCTCTCTCCCTCAGTGTCTCTTTATCTCTCTACCTCAGTCTCTTTATCTCTCTCCCTCAGTCTCGTTATCTCTCTCCATAATTGTCTCTTCATCTCTCTCCCTCAGTCACTTTATCTCTCTCCCTTCAGTCTCTTTATCTCTCTCCCTCAGTGTCTCTTTATCGCTCTCCCTCAGTCTTTTAATTTCTCTCCCTCAGTCTCTTTATCTCTCTCCCTCAGTCTCTTTATCTCTCTCCCTCAGGCTCGTTATCTCTATCCCTCAGTCTCTTTATCTCTCTCCCTCAGTGTCTCTTTATCTCTCTCCCTCAGTGTCTCTTTATCTCTCTCCCTCAGTGTCTCTTTATCTCTCTCCCTCAGTGTCTCTTTATCTCACTCCCTCAGTCTCCTTATCTCTCGCCCTCAGCTTCGTTATCTCTCTCCCTCAGTCTCTTTATCTCTCTCCCTCAGTCTCTTTATCTCTCTCCCTCAGTCTCTTTATCTCTCTCCCTCAGTGTCTCTTTATCTCTCTCCCTCAGTCTCCTTATCTCTCTCCCTCAGTGTCTCTTTATCTCTCTCTCCCTCAGTGTCTCTTTATCTCTCTCCCTGAGTGTCTCTTTATCTCTCCCTCAGTGTCTCTTTATCTCTCTCCCTGTGTCTCTTTATTTCTCTCCCTCAGTCTCTTTATCTCTCTTCCGCAATGTTTCTTTATCTCTCTCCCTCAGTCTCTTTATCTCTCTACCTCAGTGTCTCTTTATCTCTCTCCCTCAGTCTCTATATCTCTCTCCATAAGTGTCTCTTCATCTCTCTCCCTCAGTCACTTTATCTCTCTCCCATCAGTCTCTTTATCTCTCTCCCTCAGTTTCTCTTTATCTCTCCGTCAGTCTCTTTATCTCTCTCCCTCAGTCTCTTTATCTCTCTCCCTCAGTGTCTCTTTATCTCTCTCCCTCAGTGTCTCTTTATCTCTCTCTCACTCAGTCTCTTTATCGCTCTGCCTCAGTGTCTCTTTAACTCTCTCCCTTAGTTTCTCTTTATTTCTCTCCCTCAGTCTATTTATCTCACTCCCTCAGTGTCTCTTTATCTCTCTCCCTCAGTGTCTCTTTATCTCTCTCCCTCAGTCTCTTTATCTCTCTCCCTGAGTCTCTATATCTCTCTCCCTCAGTCTCTTTATCTATCTCCCTCAGTGTCTCTTTATCTCTCTCCCGCAGTCTCTTTATCTCTCTCCCTCAGCTTCGTTATCTCTCTGCCTCAGTCTCTTTATCTCTCTCCCTCAGTCTCTTTATCTCTCTCCCTCAGTCTCTTTATCTCTCTCCCTCAGTGTCTCTTTATCTCTCTCCCTCAGTCTCTTTATCTCTCTCCCTCAGTGTCTCTTTATCTCTCTCTCCCTCAGTGTCTCTTTATCTCACTCCCTGTGACTCTTTATTTCTCTCCCTCAGTCTCTTTATCTCTCTCCCGCAGTGTCTCTTTATCTCTCTCCCTCAGTCTATTTATCTCTCTACCTCAGTGTCTCTTTATCTCTCTCCCTCAGTCTCTTTATCCCTCTACCTCAGTGTCTCTTTAACTCTCTCCCTCAGTATCTCTTCATTTCTCTCCCTCAGTCTATTTATCTCACTCCCTCACTGTCTCTTTATCTCTCTCCCTCAGTGTCTCTTTATCTCACTCCCTCAGTCTCTTTATCTCTCTCCCTCAGTCTCTTCATCTCTCTCCCTCAGTGTGTATTTATCTCTCTCCCTCAGTGTCTCTTTATCTCTATCCCTCAGTCTCTTCATCTCTCTACCTCAGTGAATCTCTATCTCTCTCCCTCAGTCTCTATATCTCTCTCCCTCAGTGTCTCTTTATCTCTCACCCTGTGTCTCTTAATCTCTCTCCCTCAGTCACTTTATCTCTATCCCCTCAGTCTCTTTATATCTCTCCCTCAGTGTATCTTTATCGCTCTCCCTCAGTCTCTTTATCTCTCTCCCTCAGTCTCTTTATCTCTCTCCCTCAGTGTCTCTTTATCTCTCTCCCTCAGTCTCTTTATCTCTCTCCCTCAGTCTCGTTTTCTCTCTCCCTCAGTCTCTTTATCTCTCTCCATCAGTGTCTATTTATCTCTCTCCCTCAGTGTCTCTTTATCTCTCTCCCTCAGTGTCTCTTTATCTCTCTCCCTCAGTGTCTCTTTATCTCTCTCCCTCAGTCTCGTTATCTCTCTCCCTCAGTCTCTTTATCTCTCTCCCTCAGTCTCTTTATCTCTCTCCCTCAGTCTCTTTATCTCTTTACCTCAGTCTCTATATCTCTCACCCTCAGTGTCTCTTTATCTCTCTCCCTCAGTCTCTTTATCTCTCTACCTCAGTGTCTCTTTATCTCTCTCTCCCTCAGTCTCTATATCTCTCGCTCTCAGTGTCTCTTTATCTCTCTCCCTCACTCTCTTTATCTCTCTCTCCCTCAGTCTCTTCATCTCTCTCCCTCAGTGTCTCATTATCACTCTACCTCAGTCTCTTCATCTCTCTCCATAAGTGTCTCATCATCTCTCTCCCTCAGTGACTTTATCTCTCTCCCTAAGTCTCTTTATCTCTCTCCCTCAGTGTCTCTTTATCTCTCTCCCTCAGTCTCTTTATCTCTCTCTCCCTCAGTGTCTCTTTATCTCTCTCCCTCAGTGTCTCTTTATCTCTCTCCCTCAGTGTCTCTTTATCTTCTCCCTCAGTCTCTTTATCTCTCTCCCTCAGTGTCTATTTATCTCTCTACCTCAGTCTCTTCATCTCTCTCCATAAGTGTCTCTTCATCTCTCTCCCTCAGTCACTTTATCTCTCTCCCTCAGTCTCTTTATCTCTCTCCCTCCGTGTCTCTTTATCTCTCTATCTCAGTGTCTCTTTATCTCTCTCCCTCAGTCTATTTATCTCTCTCCCTCAGTGTCTCTTTATCTCTCTTCCTCAGTGTCTCCTTATCTCTCTCCGTCAGTGTATCTTTTTCTCTCTCCCTCTGTGTCTCTTTATCTCTCTCTCTCTCAGTCCCTTTATGTCTCTCCCTCCGTGTCTCTTTATCTCTCTCCCTCAGTCTCATTATCTCTCTCCCTCAGTGTCTCTTTATCTCTCTACCTCAGTCTCTTTATCTCTCTCCCTCAGTCTCCTTATCTCTCTCCATAAGTGTCTCTTCATCTCTCTCCCTCAGTCACTTTATCTCTCTCCCTTCAGTCTCTTTATCTCTCTCCCTCAGTGTCTCTTTATCTCTCTCCCTCAGTCTCTTTATCTCTCTCCCTCAGTCTCTTTATCTCTCTCCCTCAGTCTCGTTATCTCTATCCCTCAGTCTCTTTATCTCTCTCCCTCAGTGTCTCTTTATCTCTCTCCCTCAGTGTCCCTTTATTTCTCTCCCTCAGTGTCTCTTTATCTCTCTCCCTCAGTGTCTCTCTATCTCACTCCATCAGTCTCCTTATCTCTCGCCCTCAGCTTCGTTATCTCTCTCCCTCAGTCTCTTTATCTCTCTCCCTCAGTCTATCTCTCTCCCTCAGTCTCTTTATCTCTCTCCCTCAGTGTCTCTTTATCTCTCTCCCTCAGTCTCTTTATCTCTCTCCCTCAGTGTCTCTTTATCTCTCTCTCCCTCAGAGTCTCTTTATCTCTCTCCCTGAGTGTCTCTTTATCTCTCCCTCAGTGTCTCTTTATCTCTCTCCCTGTGTCTCTTTATTTCTCTCCCTCAGTCTCTTTATCTCTCTTCCGCAATGTTTCTTTATCTCTCTCCCTCAGTCTCTTTATCTCTCTACCTCAGTGTCTCTTTATCTCTCTCCCTCAGTCTCTTTATCTCTCTACCTCAGTGTCCCTTTATCTCTCTCTCCCTCAGTCTGTTTATGTCTCTCCCTCAGTGTCTCTTTATCTCTCTACCTCAGTCTCTTTATCTCTCTTCCTCAGTGTCTCTTTATCTCTCTCCCTCAGTCTCTTTATCTCTCTCCCTCAGTGTCTCTTCATCTCTCTCCCTCAGTGTCTCTTTATCTCTCTACCTCAGTCTCTTCATCTCTCTCCATAAGTGTCTCTTTATCTCTCTCCCTCAGTGTCTCTTTATGTCTCTCCCTCAGTGTCTCTTTATCTCTCTACCTCAGTCTCTTCATCTCTCTCCATAAGTGTCTCTTCATCTCTCTCCCTCAGTCACTTTATCTCTCTCCCTCAGTCTCTTTATCTCTCTCCCTCCGTGTCTCTTTATCTCTCTATCTCAGTGTCTCTTTATCTCTCTCCCTCAGTCTATTTAACTCTCTCCCTCAGTGTCTCATTATCTCTCTTCCTCAGTGTCTCCTTATCTCTCTCCGTCAGTGTCTCTTTTTCTCTCTCCCTCAGTGTCTCTTTATCTCTCTCTCTCTCAGTCCCTTTATGTCTCTCCCTCCGTGTCTCTTTATCTCTCTCCCTCAGTCTCTTTATCTCTCTCCCTCAGTGTCTCTTTATCTCTCTACCTCAGTCTCTTTATCTCTCTCCCTCAGTCTCGTTATCTCTCTCCATAATTGTCTCTTCATCTCTCTCCCTCAGTCACTTTATCTCTCTCCCTTCAGTCTCTTTATCTCTCTCCCTCAGTGTCTCTTTATCGCTCTCCCTCAGTCTTTTAATTTCTCTCCCTCAGTCTCTTTATCTCTCTCCCTCAGTCTCATTATCTCTCTCCCTCAGTCTCGTTATCTCTATCCCTCAGTCTCTTTATCTCTCTCCCTCAGTGTCTCTTTATCTCTCTCCCTCAGTGTCTCTTTATCTCTCTCCCTCAGTGTCTCTTTATCTCTCTCCCTCAGTGTCTCTTTATCTCACTCCCTCAGTCTCCTTATCTCTCGCCCTCAGCTTCGTTATCTCTCTCCCTCAGTCTCTTTATCTCTCTCCCTCAGTCTCTTTATCTCTCTCCCTCAGTCTCTTTATCTCTCTCCCTCAGTGTCTCTTTATCTCTCTCCCTCAGTCTCTTTATCTCTCTCCCTCAGTGTCTCTTTATCTCTCTCTCCCTCAGTGTCTCTTTATCTCTCTCCCTGAGTGTCTCTTTATCTCTCCCTCAGTGTCTCTTTATCTCTCTCCCTGTGTCTCTTTATTTCTCTCCCTCAGTCTCTTTATCTCTCTTCCGCAATGTTTCTTTATCTCTCTCCCTCAGTCTCTTTATCTCTCTACCTCAGTGTCTCTTTATCTCTCTCCCTCAGTCTCTATATCTCTCTCCATAAGTGTCTCTTCATCTCTCTCCCTCAGTCACTTTATCTCTCTCCCATCAGTCTCTTTATCTCTCTCCCTCAGTTTCTCTTTATCTCTCCATCAGTCTCTTTATCTCTCTCCCTCAGTCTCTTTATCTCTCTCCCTCAGTGTCTCTTTATCTCTCTCCCTCAGTGTCTCTTTATCTCTCTCTCACTCAGTCTCTTTATCGCTCTGCCTCAGTGTCTCTTTAACTCTCTCCCTTAGTTTCTCTTTATTTCTCTCCCTCAGTCTATTTATCTCACTCCCTCAGTGTCTGTTTATCTCTCTCCCTCAGTGTCTCTTTATCTCTCTCCCTCAGTCTCTTTATCTCTCTCCCTGAGTCTCTATATCTCTCTCCCTCAGTCTCTTTATCTCTCTCCCTCAGTGTCTCTTTATCTCTCTCCCGCAGTCTCTTTATCTCTCTCCCTCAGCTTCGTTATCTCTCTGCCTCAGTCTCTTTATCTCTCTCCCTCAGTCTCTTTATCTCTCTCCCTCAGTCTCTTTATCTCTCTCCCTCAGTGTCTCTTTATCTCTCTCCCTCAGTCTCTTTATCTCTCTCCCTCAGTGTCTCTTTATCTCTCTCTCCCTCAGTGTCTCTTTATCTCACTCCCTGTGACTCTTTATTTCTCTCCCTCAGTCTCTTTATCTCTCTCCCGCAGTGTCTCTTTATCTCTCTCCCTCAGTCTATTTATCTCTCTACCTCAGTGTCTCTTTATCTCTCTCCCTCAGTCTCTTTATCCCTCTACCTCAGTGTCTCTTTAACTCTCTCCCTCAGTATCTCTTTATTTCTCTCCCTCAGTCTATTTATCTCACTCCCTCACTGTCTCTTTATCTCTCTCCCTCAGTGTCTCTTTATCTCTCTCCCTCAGTGTCTCTTTATCTCTCTCCCTCAGTCTCTTCATCTCTCTCCCTCAGTGTGTATTTATCTCTCTCCCTCAGTGTCTCTTTATCTCTATCCCTCAGTCTCTTCATCTCTCTACCTCAGTGAATCTCTATCTCTCTCCCTCAGTCTCTATATCTCTCTCCCTCAGTGTCTCTTTATCTCTCACCCTGTGTCTCTTAATCTCTCTCCCTCAGTCACTTTATCTCTATCCCGTCAGTCTCTTTATATCTCTCCCTCAGTGTCTCTTTATCGCTCTCCCTCTGTCTCTTTACTCTCTCCCTCAGTCTCTTTATCTCTCTCCCTCAGTGTCTCTTTATCTCTCTCCCTCAGTCTCTTTATCTCTCTCCCTCAGTCTCGTTTTCTCTCTCCCTCAGTCTCTTTATCTCTCTCCCTCAGTGTCTATTTATCTCTCTCCCTCAGTGTCCCTTTATCTCTCTCCCTCAGTGTCTCTTTATCTCTCTCCCTCAGTGTCTCTTTATCTCTCTCTCTCAGTCTCTTTATCTCTCTCCCTCAGCTTCGTTATCTCTCTCCCTCAGTCTCTTTATCTCTCTCCCTCAGTCTCTTTATCTCTCTCCCTCAGTCTCTTTATCTCTTTACCTCAGTCTCTATATCTCTCACCCTCAGTGTCTCTTTATCTCTCTCCCTCAGTCTCTTTATCTCTCTACCTCAGTGTCTCTTTATCTCTCTCTCCCTCAATCTCTATATCTCTCACTCTCAGTGTCTCTTTATCTCTCTCCCTCACTCTCTTTATCTCCCTCTCCCTCAGTCTCTTCATCTCTCTCCCTCAGTGTCTCTTTATCACTCTACCTCAGTCTCTTCATCTCTCTCCATAATTGTCTCATCATCTCTCTCCCTCAGTGACTTTATCTCTCTCCCTAAGTCTCTTTATCTCTCTCCCTCAGTGTCTCTTTATCTCTCTCCCTCAGTGTCTCTTTATCTTCTCCCTCAGTCTCTTTATCTCTCTCCCTCAGTGTCTATTTATCTCTCTACCTCAGTCTCTTCATCTCTCTCCATAAGTGTCTTTTCATCTCTCTCCCTCAGTCACTTTATCTCTCTCCCTCAGTCTCTTTATCTCTCTCCCTCCGTGTCTCTTTATCTCTCTATCTCAGTGTCTCTTTATCTCTCTCCCTCAGTCTATTTACCTCTCTCCCTCAGTGTCTCTTTATCTCTCTTCCTCAGTGTCTCCTTATCTCTCTCCGTCAGTGTCTCTTTTTCTCTCTCCCTCTGTGTCTCTTTATCTCTCTCTCTCTCAGTCCCTTTATGTCTCTCCCTCCGTGTCTCTTTATCTCTCTCCCTCAGTCTCTTTATCTCTCTCCCTCAGTGTCTCTTTATCTCTCTACCTCAGTCTCTTTATCTCTCTCCCTCAGTCTCGTTATCTCTCTCCATAAGTGTCTCTTCATCTCTCTCCCTCAGTCACTTTATCTCTCTCCCTTCAGTCTCTTTATCTCTCTCCCTCAGTGTCTCTTTATCGCTCTCCCTCAGTCTCTTTATCTCTCTCCCTCAGTCTCTTTATCTCTCTCCCTCAGTCTCTTTATCTCTCTCCCTCAGTCTCGTTATCTCTATCCCTCAGTCTCTTTATCTCTCTCCCTCAGTGTCTCTTTATCTCTCTCCCTCAGTGTCCCTTTATTTCTCTCCCTCAGTGTCTCTTTATCTCTCTCCCTCAGTGTCTCTCTATCTCACTCCATCAGTCTCCTTATCTCTCGCCCTCAGCTTCGTTATCTCTCTCCCTCAGTCTCTTTATCTCTCTCCCTCAGTCTATCTCTCTCCCTCAGTCTCTTTATCTCTCTCCCTCAGTGTCTCTTTATCTCTCTCCCTCAGTCTCTTTATCTCTCTCCCTCAGTGTCTCTTTATCTCTCTCTCCCTCAGTGTCTCTTTATCTCTCTCCCTGAGTGTCTCTTTATCTCTCCCTCAGTGTCTCTTTATCTCTCTCCCTGTGTCTCTTTATTTCTCTCCCTCAGTCTCTTTATCTCTCTTCCGCAATGTTTCTTTATCTCTCTCCCTCAGTCTCTTTATCTCTCTACCTCAGTGTCTCTTTATCTCTCTCCCTCAGTCTCTTTATCTCTCTACCTCAGTGTCCCTTTATCTCTCTCTCCCTCAGTCTGTTTATGTCTCTCCCTCAGTGTCTCTTTATCTCTCTACCTCAGTCTCTTTATCTCTCTTCCTCAATGTCTCTTTATCTCTCTCCCTCAGTCTCTTTATCTCTCTCCCTCAGTGTCTCTTCATCTCTCTCCCTCAGTTTCTCTTCATCTCTCTCCCTCAGTCTCTCTATATCTCTCCCTCAGTGTCTCATCATCTCTCTCCCTCAGAGTCTCTTTATCTCTCTCCTTCACTGTCTCTTTATCTCTCTCCCTCAGTCTCTTTATCTCTCTCTCCCTCAGTGTCTCTTTATGTCTCTCCCTCAGTGTCTCTTTATCTCTCTACCTCAGTCTCCTTATCTCTCTCCCTCAGTGTCTCTTTATCTCTCTCCCTCAGTCTCTTTATCTCTCTACCTCAGTGTCTCTTTATCTCTCTCTCCCTCAGTCTCTTTATCTCTCGCCCTCAGTGTCTCATTATCTCTCTCCTTCAGTCTCTTTATCTCTCTCTCCCTCAGTCTCTTCATCTCTCTCCCTCAGTGTCTCTTTATCTCTCTACCTCAGTCTCTTCATCTCTCTCCATAAGTGTCTCTTTATCTCTCTCCCTCAGTGTCTCTTTATGTCTCTCCCTCAGTGTCTCTTTATCTCTCTACCTCAGTCTCTTCATCTCTCTCCATAAGTGTCTCTTCATCTCTCTCCCTCAGTCACTTTATCTCTCTCCCTCAGTCTCTTTATCTCTCTCCCTCAGTGTCTCTTTATCTCTCTCCCTCAGTCTCTTTATCTCTCTCTCCCTCTGTGTCTCTTTATCTCTCTCCCTCAGTGTCTCTTTATCTCTCTCCCTCAGTGTCTCTTTATCTCTCTCCCTCAGTCTCTTTATCTCTCTCCCTCAGTCTCTACATCTCTCTCCATAAGTGTCTCTTCATCGCTCTCCCTCAGTCACTTTATCACTCTCCCTCAGTCTCTTTATCTCTCTCCCTCCGTGTCTCTTTATCTCTCTACCTCACTGTCTCTTTATTTCTCTCCCTCAGTCTCTTTATCTCTCTCTCCCTCAGTGTCTCTTTATGTCTCTCCCTCAGTGTCTCTTTATCTCTCAACCTCAGTCTCTTTATCTCTCTCCCTCAGTGTCTCTTTATCTCTCTCCCTCAGTCTCTTTATCTCTCTACCTCAGTGTCTCTTTATCTCTCTCTCCCTCAGTCTCTTAATCTCTCGCCCTCAGTGTCTCTTTATCTCTCTCCTTCAGTCTCTTTATCTCTGTCTCCCTCAGTCTCTTCATCTCTCTCCCTCAGTGTCTCTTTATCTCTCTACCTCAGTCTCTTCATCTCTCTCCATAAGTGTCTCTTTATCTCTCTCCCTCAGTCACTTTATCTCTCTCCCTCAGTCTCTTTATCTCTCTCCCTCAGTGTCTCTTTATCTATCTCCCTCAGTGTCTCTTTGTGTCTCTCCCTCAGTGTCTCTTTATCTCTCTACCTCAGTCTCTTTATCTCTCTCCCTCAGTGTCTCTTTATCTCACTCCCTCACTCTCTTTATCTCTCTCTCCCTCAGTCTCTTCATCTCTCTCCCTCAGTGTCTCTTTATCTCTCTCTCACAGTCTATCTATCTCTCTCCCTCAGTGTCTCTTTATCTCTCTCCCTCAGTCTCTCTATCTCTCACACTCAGTGTCTCTTCATCTCTATCCCTCAATCTCTTTATCTCTCTCACTCAGTGTCTCTTTATGTCTATCCCTCAGTGTCTCTTCATCTCTCTCCCTCAGTCTCTCTATCTCTCTACCTCAGTGTCGCTTCATCTCTGTCCCTCAGTGTCTCTTTATCTCTCTCTCTCAGTGTCTATTTATCTCTCTACCTCAGTGTCTCTTTATCTCTCTCCCTCAGTGTCTCTTTATCTCACTCTCTCTCAGTCTCTTTATGTCTCTCCCTCAGTGTCTCTTTATCTGTCTCCCTCAGTCTCTTTATCTCACTCCCTCAGTGTCTCTTTATCTCTCTACCTCAGTCTCTTTATCTCTCTCCCTCAGTCTCTTTATCTCTCCTCAGTATTTCTCTTCATCTCTCCGGGGGGCCGGATCAGGGGGGGGGGGG
>NW_027599887.1:10000-15000 GCF_964194155.1 Cetorhinus maximus | reverse complement strand
CATGTGGGTAAAAGGTTAACCAGTTAGCAGGCAGGGCAGCCGGCCGGTAATTACAGCCGCCCGCCCGCTAATAAGGGTGCAGTTAGGTGCAGAACAGCCCATCAGTTTCCAGGGGCTAAGTACATGTGGGTAAATGGTTAACCAGTTAGCAAGGCAGGGCAGCCGGCCGGCCGGTAATTAGAGCCGGCCGCCTGTCCGCCCGCCAGTAAGGGTGCAGTGAGTTGCAGAACAGCCCATCAGTTTCCAGGGGCTAAGTACATGTGGGTAAATGGTTAACCAGTTAGCAGGCAGGGCAGCCGGCCGGTAATTACAGCCGCCCGCCCGCTAATCAGGGTGCAGTTAGGTGCAGAACAGCCCATCAGTATCCAGGGGCTAAGTACATGTGGGTAAAGGGTTTACCAGTTAGCAGGCAGGGCAGCCGGCCGGCCGGCAATTAGTGCCGACCTCCCGGCAACAAGGGTGCAGTTAGGTCGCCGACCAGCCCAGCAGCTCCAGGGGCTAAGTATATGTGAGTAAATGGTTGACCAGTTAAGCAGGCATGGCAGCCGGCCGGTAAGCGGAGCGTCCCGCCCCGTAATACGGGTGCAGTTAGCTGCAGAACACACCGGCAGGTCCAGGGACGAAGTAGTGGACGGGGAAACGGTTAACCAGTTAACAGGCAGGGCAGCCGTACGGGCAGTAGAGCCGCCCGCCCCGTAATACGGGTGCAGTTCGCGGCAGACCAGCCCCGCAGCTCAAAAGTCTAAGTGGAGAACGGGGAACCGGTTGACCGGTGAGCCGAAGCATGCCAGCAGGCAGGGAAGGTGCAAAAAGGGCCGATAAGACCGAACCGGCACGAGTAACAGGCTGCCGGGGGCGGGTTCCCAGCAAACCAGGTGAGGGGGCGTGGCCGGAGGCCGCGCAGGAGAGCCGCCCGCCCGTGAGTACGGTTAGAGGCAGCAGCGGGCTTCCCCAGCAGGGCAGAAGCCGAAGTGCAGGGAGCGAAATGGTTAACCAGCGAGCAGGCAGCATTCCGGCAGGGCTGGAGGGCGAAAAACGGCGTAAAATAACGGACCGGCAGGAGGAAATGGCTGCCGGGGGGCGGACCCAGAGCCCCCACGTGAGGGGGCGGTTCGGGTGGCAGAGCCGCGCATGCGCGGTTGGAAAACGCGTCACGTCGGAGCAGGGTGAAATCATTAACCAGTCGGCCGCTTCGGCGTCGGCTGGCCGGGCCGAGGAGGGTCGGACCGGGGAAAGGTTCCCGGTTTCGTGTCCGTCGGGTGGTCCCGAGTGCGGCAGGAAAAAATCCGGAATCCTGGGAGCCTTTTTTAAAAAAGAACCGGTCCGGGATGGGGTCGGATTTGGAAGCGTTTGCGGGGCCTAGGTGCCTCTTCGTCGGCATGACTACCGGACGGTCACCCGCCGATCGGCATTTGCGATTTGTTGGCTGGGGAGGTTGGCGGGGTACCTGCAGAATAGTAGGAGGTGGCAAATCGAGAATCGGTCGACATCGCCAAGTGCCTTCTCGAGCCTCCAGGTCTGCAGGGACCGACCCAGGCTGCCCCCAAACCGACCGCGAGGCCGTGCCGGGCGGCCATTTTTGGCCATTTTCGGCATTTTTCGCGTCTTTCGGTAGGTCACGGAAAGCGGCGGCCTGAAGCCCGGGCGTGCCCGGGGAAGGCTCCCCTTCGCCCGCGGGACCGGATTTGCCCCGGAAACGTCCCGAAGCCGGCCGGGAAGGCGGTTTCGAGGGCGAAGCACCTCCGATTGCCTTCGCAAGGCCGGGGAAAGTGGCCCCTGGGCCCGGGAGAGCAAAATCCGTGCGAGGACGGAAGCCCATGAGGTCAGATCCGAGGCTCTTACCCGGCGCCCGGTGGGGGTATTCCCGCAAAGAGCAGCGAGTGCGCCCGGCGACGGGTCAAGTTGCAATTTCTGGCATGCCACTCCTGGAGCTGGTTCATGAGTTCCCCTCGGAAGTCCCGATGAGGAAAGGGCAAAATGGCGTTTTGCGGGCTTTGGGGCCTCTTCGTCGGTAGGACTACCGCCCGACCTTACGGTTGGAATTGTCGGCAGGGGAGGTTGGCGGGGTACCTGCAGAATAGTAGGAGGTGGCAAATCGAGAATCGGTCGACATCGCCAAAAACCTTCTCGAGCCTCCAGGTCTGCAGGGACCGACCCAGGCTGCCGCCAAACCGACCGACAGGCCCTGCCGGCGGCCATTTTTGGCCATTTTCGGCATTTTTCGCCTCTTTCGGCCGGGATGGAAAAGCGGCGGCCTGAAGCCCGGGCCTGCCCGGGGAGGCCTCCTAATCGCCCGGGGGACCGGATTTGCCCCGGTGAGAGCCCCGGAAACGTCCCGAAGCCGGCCGGGAAGGCGGCCAAGGACGAAGCACCTCGGATTGCATTCGCAGGCCGTGCAAAGTGGCCTCCGGGCCCGCGAGACAATGCAGGGTGCCCTCGGTGTGCCCCTGAGAAATGGTTAACCAAACGAAGGACAGTGCGCCTCGGATTGCATTGGCAGGCCGTGCAAAGGGGCCCCCGGGCCCGCGAGACGTTACAGATTGCCCTCGGTGAGCCCCTGAGAAATGGTTAACCAATTGGACTTCGTCTCTGGCAGAGAGGCAAAGTGTTTTCACGAGAAATGGTTAACCAATGAGGACAATGGACCTCGGGTTGCATTGGCAGGCCGGGCAAAGTGGCTCTTGGGCCCGCGAGAGCAAAATCCGTGCACAGACGGAAGTCCATGAGGTCAGATCCGAGGCCTTTACCCGGCACCCGGTGGGGGTATTCCCGCAGAGAGTAGCGAATCTGCCCGGCGACGGGTCAAGTTGCATTTTCTGGCATGCCACTCCTGGAGCTGGTTCATGAGTTCCCCTCGGAAGTCCCGATGAGGAAAGGGCAAAATGGCGTTTTGCGGGCTTTGGGGCCTCCTGGACGGTAGGACTACCGCCCGACCTTACGGTTGGAATTGTTGGCAGGGGAGGTTGGCGGGGTACCTGCAGAATAGTAGGAGGTGGCAAATCGAGAATCGGTCGACATCGCCAAAAACCTTCTCGAGCCTCCAGGTCTGCAGGGACCGACCCAGGCTGCCGCCAAACCGACCGACAGGCCCTGCCGGCGGCCATTTTTGGCCATTTTCGGCATTTTTCGCCTCTTTCGGCCGGGATGGAAAAGCGGCGGCCTGAAGCCCGGGCCTGCCCGGGGAGGCCTCCTAATCGCCCGGGGGACCGGATTTGCCCCGGTGAGAGCCCCCGAAACGTCCCGAAGCCGGCCGGGAAGGCGGCCAAGGGCGAAGCACCTCGGATTGCATTGGCAGGCCGTGCAAAGTGGCCTCCGGGCCCGCGAGACAATGCAGGGTGCCCTCGGTGTGCCCCTGAGAAATGGTTAACCAAACGAAGGACAGTGCGCCTCGGATTGCATTGGCAGGCCGTGCAAAGGGGCCCCCGGGCCCGCGAGACGTTACAGATTGCCCTCGGTGTGCCACTGAGAAATGGTTAACCAATTGGACTTAGTCTCTGGCAGAGAGGCAAAGTGTTTTCACGAGAAATGGTTAACCAATTGGACTTAGTCTCTGGCAGAGAGGCAAAGTGTTTTCAAGAGAAATGGTTAACCAATTGGACTTAGTCTCTGGCAGAGAGGCAAAGTGTTTTCCAGAGAAATGGTTAACCAATTGGACTTAGTCTCTGGCGGAGAGACAAAGTGTTTTCAAGAGAAATGGTGAACCAATTGGACTTAGTCTCTGGCAGAGAGGCAAAGTGTTCTCACGAGAAATGGTTAACCAATTGGACTTAGTCTCTGGCAGAGAGGCAAAGTGTTTTCAAGAGAAATGATTAACCAATTGGACTTAGTCTCTGGCAGAGAGGCAAAGTGTTTTCACGAGAAATGGTTAACCAATTGGACTTAGTCTCTGGCAGAGAGGCAAAGTGTTTTCAAGAGAAATGGTTAACCAATTGGACTTCGTCTCTGGCGGAGAGACAAAGTGTTTTCAAGAGAAATGGATAACCAATTGGACTTAGTCTCTGGCAGAGAGGCAAAGTGTTTTCACGAGAAATGGTTAACCAATTGGACTTGGTCTCTGGCAGAGAGGCAAAGTGTTTTCAAGAGAAATGGTTAACCAATTGGACTTAGTCTCTGGCAGAGAGGCAAAGTGTTTTCAAGAGAAATGGGTAACCAATTTGGACTTGGTCTCTGAACGGCAGGCAAATTGTGGCCTTGAGAAATGATTAACCAATTGGACTTAGTCTCTGGCGGAGAGACAAAGTGTTTTCACGAGAAATGGTTAACCAATGGGACTTAGTCTCTGGCAGAGAGGCAAAGTGTTTTCCTGAGAAATGGTTAACCAATTGGACTTAGTCTCTGGCAGAGAGGCAAAGTGTTTTCCAGAGAAATGGTTAACCAATTGGACTTAGTCTCTGGCGGAGAGACAAAGTGTTTTCACGAGAAATGGTTAACCAATTGGACTTAGTCTCTGGCGGAGAGACAAAGTGTTTTCAAGAGAAATGGTTAACCAAATGGACTTAGTCTCTGGCAGAGAGGCAAAGTGTTTTCAAGAGAAATGGTTAACCAATTGGACTTAGTCTCTGGCAGAGAGGCAAAGTGATTTCAAGAGAAATGGTTAACCAATTGGACTTGGTCTCTGAACGGCAGGCAAATTGTGGCCTTGAGAAATGATTAACCAATTGGACTTAGTCTCTGGCGGAGAGACAAAGTGTTTTCACGAGAAATGGTTAACCAATTGGACTTAGTCTCTGGCAGAGAGGCAAAGTGTTTTCCTGAGAAATGGTTAACCAATTGGACTTAGTCTCTGGCAGAGAGGCAAAGTGTTTTCACGAGAAATGGATAACCAATTGGACTTAGTCTCTGGCAGAGAGGCAAAGTGTTTTCAAGAGAAATGGTTAACCAATTGGACTTAGTCTCTGGCAGAGAGGCAAAGCGTTTTCCTGAGAAATGGTTAACCAATTGGACTTAGTCTCTGGCGGAGAGGCAAAGTGTTTTCAAGAGAAATGGTTAACCAATTGGAC
>NW_027599886.1:0-20652 GCF_964194155.1 Cetorhinus maximus | reverse complement strand
TCTCTCTCTCCATTTGACTGTCTTTCTATCTCCATTTGACTCTCTATCTCTCCATTTGACTCTCTCTCTCTCTCTCCATTTGACTCTCTCTCTCTCTCCATTTGACTCTCTCTTTCTCCATTGACACTCTCTCTCTCCCTCCATTTGAATCTCTCCCTCTCTCTATTTGACTCTCTCTCCATTTGACTCTTGACTCTCTCTCTCTATTTGACTCTCTCTCTCTATTTGACTCTCTGTCTACTTGACTCTCTCTCTATTTGACTCTCTCTCTCTCTATTTGACTCTCTCTCTCTCTATTTGTCTCTCTTTCTCTCTCTATTTGTCTCTCTTTCTCTCTCTATGTTTCTCTCTCTCCATTTGACACACTCTCACTCCATTTGACTCTCTCTCTCTCTCCATTTGACTCTCTCTCTCTCTCCATTTGACTCTCTCTCTCTCTCTCCATTTGACTCTCTCTCTCTCCATTTGACTCTCTCTCTCTCTCCATTTGACTCTCTCTGTATCTCCATTTGACTCTCTCTCTCTCCATTTGACTCTCTCTCTCTCTCCATTTGACACTCTCTTACTCGCTATTTGACACTCTCTCTCTCTCCATTTGACTCTCTCTCTCTCCATTTGACTCTCTCTCTCTCTCCATTTGACTCTCTCTCTCTCCATTTGACTCTCTCTTTTTCCATTTGACTCTCTCTCTCTCCATTTGACTCTCTCTCTCCATTTGACTCTCTCTCTCCATTTGACTCTCTCTCTCCATTTGACTCTCTCTCTCTCCATGTATCTCTCACTCTCCATTTGACTCTCTATCTCTCTATTTGCCTCTGTCTCTCTCTTTGACTCTCAGTATCTCTCTCTCTCGCTCTGATTCTCTTTATCTCTCTCTCTCTCTCTCTCTCTGTATCTCTCTCTCTCTCTCTCTGACTCTCGGTACCTCTCTCTCTCTCTCTGAATCTCTGTATCTCTCTCTCTGACTCTCTGTATCTTTCTCTCTCTCTGACTCTCTGTATCTCTCTCTCTCTCTCTGACTCTGTATCTCTCTCCCTCTCTGACTGTCTGTATCTCTCTCTGTCTCTGACTCTCTGTATCTCTCTCTCTCTCTCTCAGTCACTCTGTATCTCTCTCTCTCTCTCTGTATCTCTCTCTCTCTGAATCTCTGTATCTCTCTCTCCGCCTCTCTCTCTGTTTATCTCTCTCTCTCTCTCTATGACTCTCGGTACCTCTCTCTCTCTCTGACTCTCTGTATCTCTCTCTCTCTATCTGACTCTCTGTATATCTCTCTCTCTCTCTGACTCTCTGTATCTCTCTCTCTCTCTCTCTGTATCTCTCTCTCTCTGAATCTCTGTATCTCTCTCTCTCTCTCTGTATCTCTCTCTCTCTCTCTCTCTGACTCTCGGTACCTCTCTCTCTCTCTCTGACTCTCGGTACCTCTCTCTCTCTCTCTGACTCTCTGTATCTCTCTCTCTGAATCACTGTATATCTCTCTCTCTCTCTCTCTCTCTCTCTGTTTATCTCTCTCTCTCTCTCTATGACTCTCGGTACCTCTCTCTCTCTCTCTATGACTCTCGGTACCTCTCTCTCTCTCTGACTCTCTGTATCTCTCTCTCTCTATCTGACTCTCTGTATATCTCTCTCTCTCTCTCTCTCTCTGTATCTCTCTCTCTCTCTCTGTATCTCTCTCTCTCTGAATCTCTGTATCTCTCTCTCTCTCTCTGTATCTCTCTCTCTCTCTCTCTCTGACTCTCGGTACCTCTCTCTCTCTCTGACTCTCGGTACCTCTCTCTCTCTCTCTGACTCTCTGTATCTCTCTCTCTGAATCACTGTATATCTCTCTCTCTCTCTCTCTCTCTCTCTGTTTATCTCTCTCTCTCTCTCTATGACTCTCGGTACCTCTCTCTCTCTCTCTGACTCTCTGTATCTCTCTCTCGCTATCTGACTCTCTGTATATCTCTCTCTCTCTCTGACTCTCTGTATCTCTCTCTCTCTCTCTCTGTATCTCTCTCTCTCTGAATCTCTGTATCTCTCTCTCTCTCTCTCTGTATCTCTCTCTCTCTCTCTGACTCTCGGTACCTCTCTCTCTCTCTCTGACTCTCGGTACCTCTCTCTCTCTGACTCTCTGTATCTCTCTCTCTGACTCTCTGTATCTCTCTCTCTCTCTCTGACTCTCTGTATCTCTCTCTCTCTGAATCTCTGTATCTCTCTCTCCGCCTCTCTCTCTGTTTATCTCTCTCTCTCTCTCTATGACTCTCGGTACCTCTCTCTCTCTCTGACTCTCTGTATCTCTCTCTCTCTATCTGACTCTCTGTATATCTCTCTCTCTCTCTGACTCTCTGTATCTCTCTCTCTCTCTCTCTGTATCTCTCTCTCTCTGAATCTCTGTATCTCTCTCTCTCTCTCTGTATCTCTCTCTCTCTCTCTCTGACTCTCGGTACCTCTCTCTCTCTCTCTGACTCTCGGTACCTCTCTCTCTCTCTCTGACTCTCTGTATCTCTCTCTCTGAATCACTGTATATCTCTCTCTCTCTCTCTCTGTTTATCTCTCTCTCTCTCTCTCTATGACTCTCGGTACCTCTCTCTCTCTCTCTGACTCTCTGTATCTCTCTCTCGCTATCTGACTCTCTGTATATCTCTCTCTCTCTCTGACTCTCTGTATCTCTCTCTCTCTCTCTCTGTATCTCTCTCTCTCTGAATCTCTGTATCTCTCTCTCTCTCTCTCTCTCTGTATCTCTCTCTCTCTGACTCTCGGTACCTCTCTCTCTCTCTCTGACTCTCGGTACCTCTCTCTCTCTCTCTGACTCTCTGTATCTCTCTCTCTGACTTTCTGTATCTCTCTCTCTCTCTCTGACTCTCTGTATCTCTCTCTCTCTCTCTGACTCTCTGTATCTCTCTCTCTCTCTGACTCTCTGTATCTCTCTTTGTCTCTGACTCTCTATATCTCTCTCTCTCTCTCTCAGTCACTCTGTATCTCTCTCTCCCTCTGACTCTCTGTATCTCTCTCTCTGAATTTCTGTATCTCTCTCTCTCTCTGACTGTCTGTATTTCCATCTCTCTCTCTGACTCTCTGTATCTCTCTCTATCTCTCTGACTCTCTGTATCTCTCTCTCTCTCTCTCAGTCACTCTGTATCTCTGTCTCTCTCTGACTCTCTGTATCTCTCTCTCTGAATCTCTGTATCTCTCTCTCTCTGACTCTCTTTATTTCCATCTCTCTCTCTGACTCTCTGTATCTCTCTCTATCTCTCTGACTCTCTGTATCTCTCTCTCTCACTCTGACTCTCTGTATCTCTCTCTCTCTGACTCTCTGTATCTCTCTCTCTCTCTCTGACTCTCTGTATCTCTCTCTCTCTGACTTTCTGTATCTCTCTCTCTCTCTCTCTCTGACTCTCTGTATCTCTCTCTCTGAATCTCTGTATCTCACTCTATCTCTCTGATTCTCTGTATCTCTCTCTCCCTCTGACTCTCTGTATATCTCTCTCTCTCTCTCTGAGTCTCTGTATCTCTCTCTCTATCTCTCTCTGACTCTCTGTATCTCTCTGTCTGTATCTCTCTCTCTCTCTGTATCTCTCTCTCTCTCTGTATCTCTCTCTCTCTGAATCACTGTATATCTCTCTCTCTCTCTCTCTCTCTCTCTCTTTATCTCTCTCTCTCTCTGACTCTCGGTACCTCTCTCTCTCTCTCTGACTCTCAGCATCTCTCTCTCTCTATCTGACTCTCTCTCTCTGTATCTCTCTCTCTCTCTCCGGCTCTCTGTATCTCTCACTCTCTGACTCTCTCTATCTCTCTCTGTCTCTGACTCTCTGTATCTCTCTCTCTCTCTCTCTGACACTCTGCATCTATGTCTCTCTCTGGCTCTCTGTCCATTTGAATCTCTCTCTCTCTCCATTTGACTCTCTCTCTCTCTCCATTTGACTCTCTCTCTCTCTCCATTTGACTCTCTACTCATTTGACTCTCTCTCTCTCCATTTGACTCTCTCTCTCTCTCCATTTGACTCTCTCTCTCTCACCATTTGACTCTCTCTCCATTTGAATCTCTCTCTCTCCATTTGATTCTCTCTCTCTCCATTTGACTCTCTCTCTCTCCATTTGACTCTCTCTCTCTCCATTTGACTCTCCCTCTCATCATTTGACTCTCTCACTCTCTCTATTTGACTCTCTCTCTCTACTTGTCTCTCTTTCTCTCTCTATTTGTCTCTCTTTCTCTCTCTATTTGTCTCTCTCTCTATTTGACTCTCTCTCTCTATTTGACTCGCTCTCTCTCTCTCTGTTTGCATTTCTCTCTGTTTGACTCTCTCTCTCTCTCTCTATTTGACTCTCTCTCAATTAGACGCTTGACTCTCTCTCTCTATTTGACTCTCTCTCTCTACTTGAATCTCTCTCTCTATTTGACTCTCTCTCTCTATTTGACTCTCTCTCTCTCTCTCCATTTGACTCTCTCTCTCTCTATTTGACTCTCTCTCTCTCTATTTGACTCTCTCTCTCTCTCTATTGGAATCTCTCTCTCTCTCTCTCTATTTCAATCACTCTCTCTATTTGACTCTCTCTCTCTATTTGACTCTCTCTCTCTCTCCATTTGACTCTCTCTCTCTATTTGACTCTCTCTCTCTCTATCTGACTCTCTCTCTCTCTCTATTTGATTCTCTCTCTCTCTATTTGACTCTCTCTCTACTTGTCTCACTTTCTCTCTCTATTTGTCTCTCTTTCTCTCTCTATTTGTCTCTCTCTCTATTTGACTCTCTCTCTCTATTTGACTCTCTCTCTCTCTATTTGACTCTCTCTCTATTGGACTCTCTCTCTCTCTCTCTATTTGACACTGTCGCTCTATTTGACTCTCTGTCTCTCTCTATTGGACTCTCTCTCTCTATTTGACTCTCTCTCTCTATTTGACTCTCTCTCTCTCTCTATTTGACTCTCTCTCTATTTGTCTCTCTTTCTCTCTCTATTTGTCTCTCTTTCTCTATTTGTCTCTCTCTCTATTTGACTCTCTCTCTCTCTCTCTACTTGACTCTCTCTATTTTTCTCTCTTTCTCTCTCTTTTTGTCTCTCATTCTCACTCTATTTGTCTTTCTCTCTATTTGACGCACTCTTTCTATCTCTATTTGACTTTCTCTCTCTGTCCATTTAACTGTCTTTCTCTCTCCATTTGACTCTCTCTCTCCATTTGACTCTCTCTCTCTCTCTCTCTCCATTTGACTCTCGCTCTCTCTCCATTTGACTCTCTCTCTCTCTCCATTTGACTCTCTCTCTCTCTCTCCATCTGACACTCTCTCACTCTCCATTTGACTCTCTCTCTGTCCATTTGACTCTCTCTCTCTCCATTTGACTCTCTCTCCATTTGACTCCCTCTTTCTCCATTTGACTCTCTCTCTCTCCATTTGAATCTCTCTCTCTCTCTATTTGACTCTCACTCCATTTGACTCTTGACTCTCTCTCTCTATCTGACTCTCACTCTCTATTTGACTCTCTCTCTTTCTACTTGACTCTCTCTCTATTTGACTCTCTCTCTCTCTATTTGACTCTCTCTCTCTCTATTTGACTCTCTCTCTCTATTTGACTCTCCATCTCTCTATTTGACTCTCTCTCTCTCTATTTGACTCTCTCTCTCTCTCTATTTGACTCTCTCTCTATTTGACTCTCTCTCTCTCTCTCTACTTGACTCTCTCTATTTGTCTCTCTTTCTCTCTCTATTTTTCTCTCTCTGCATTTGACACACTCTCACTCCATTTGACTCACTCTCTCTCTCCATTTGACTCTCTCTCTCTCTCTCTCTATTTGACTCTCTCTCTATTTGTCTCTCTTTCTCTCTCTATTTGTCTCTCTTTCTCTCCCTATTTTTCTCTCTCTCTATTTGACTCTCTCTCTCTCTCTTTTTGACTCTCTCTCTCTATTTATCACTCTATCTCTCTCTATTTGTCTCTCTCTCTCTATTTCTCTCTCTCTCTATTTGACTCTCTCTCTCTCTCTCTATTTGACTCTCTCTCTCTCTCCAGTTGACTCACTCTCTCTCTCCATTTGACATTCTCTCTCTCCATTTGACTCTCTCTCTCCATTTGACTCTCTCTCTCCATTTGACTCTCTCTCTCTCTCCATTTGAGACTCTTTCTCTGTCCATTTGACACACTCTCTCTCCATTTGACTCTCTCTCTCTCTCCATTTGACTTTCGCTCTCTCTCTCCATTTGACTCTCTCTCTCTATCCATTTGACTCTCTCTCTCTCTCCATTTGACTCTCTCTCTCTCTCCATTTGACTCTCTCTCTCTCTCTCTCCATTTGACTCTCTCTCTCTCCATTTGATTCTCTGTCTCTCTCCATTTGACTCTCTCTGTATCTCCATTTGACTCTCTCTCTCCATTTGACTCTCTCTCTCTCTCCATTTCACTCTCTCCCTCTCTCCATTTGACACTCTCTTACTCGCTATTTGAGACTTTCTCTCTCTCCATTTGACTCTCTCTCTCTCCATTTGGCTCTCTACTCATTTGACTCTCTCTCTCTCCATTTGACTCTCTCTCTCTCTCCATTTGACTCTCTCTCTCTCCATTTGACTCTCTCTCTCTCCATTTGACTCTCCCTCTCATCATTTGACTCTCTCACTCTCCATTTGACTCTCTCTCTCTCTATTAGAGTCTCTCTCTCTCTCTATTTGACTCTCTCTCTCTATTTGACTCACTCTCTCTATTTGACTCTCTCTCTCTCTGTTTGCATCTCTCTCTATTTGACTCTCTCTCTGTTTGACTCTCTCTCTCTCCATTTGACTCTCTCTCTCTCCATTTGACTCTCCCTCTCATCATTTGACTCTCTCACTCTCTCTATTTGACTCTCTCTCTCTACTTGTCTCTCTTTCTCTCTCTATTTGTCTCTCTTTCTCTCTCTATTTGTCTCTCTCTCTATTTGACTCTCTCTCTCTATTTGACTCGCTCTCTCTCTCTCTGTTTGCATTTCTCTCTGTTTGACTCTCTCTCTCTCTCTCTATTTGACTCTCTCTCAATTAGACGCTTGACTCTCTCTCTCTATTTGACTCTCTCTCTCTACTTGAATCTCTCTCTCTATTTGACTCTCTCTCTCTATTTGACTCTCTCTCTCTCTCTCCATTTGACTCTCTCTCTCTCTATTTGACTCTCTCTCTCTCTATTTGACTCTCTCTCTCTCTCTATTGGAATCTCTCTCTCTCTCTCTCTATTTCAATCACTCTCTCTATTTGACTCTCTCTCTCTATTTGACTCTCTCTCTCTCTCCATTTGACTCTCTCTCTCTATTTGACTCTCTCTCTCTCTATCTGACTCTCTCTCTCTCTCTATTTGATTCTCTCTCTCTCTATTTGACTCTCTCTCTACTTGTCTCACTTTCTCTCTCTATTTGTCTCTCTTTCTCTCTCTATTTGTCTCTCTCTCTATTTGACTCTCTCTCTCTATTTGACTCTCTCTCTCTCTATTTGACTCTCTCTCTATTGGACTCTCTCTCTCTCTCTCTATTTGACACTGTCGCTCTATTTGACTCTCTGTCTCTCTCTATTGGACTCTCTCTCTCTATTTGACTCTCTCTCTCTATTTGACTCTCTCTCTCTCTCTATTTGACTCTCTCTCTATTTGTCTCTCTTTCTCTCTCTATTTGTCTCTCTTTCTCTATTTGTCTCTCTCTCTATTTGACTCTCTCTCTCTCTCTCTACTTGACTCTCTCTATTTTTCTCTCTTTCTCTCTCTTTTTGTCTCTCATTCTCACTCTATTTGTCTTTCTCTCTATTTGACGCACTCTTTCTATCTCTATTTGACTTTCTCTCTCTGTCCATTTAACTGTCTTTCTCTCTCCATTTGACTCTCTCTCTCCATTTGACTCTCTCTCTCTCTCTCTCTCCATTTGACTCTCGCTCTCTCTCCATTTGACTCTCTCTCTCTCTCCATTTGACTCTCTCTCTCTCTCTCCATCTGACACTCTCTCACTCTCCATTTGACTCTCTCTCTGTCCATTTGACTCTCTCTCTCTCCATTTGACTCTCTCTCCATTTGACTCCCTCTTTCTCCATTTGACTCTCTCTCTCTCCATTTGAATCTCTCTCTCTCTCTATTTGACTCTCACTCCATTTGACTCTTGACTCTCTCTCTCTATCTGACTCTCACTCTCTATTTGACTCTCTCTCTTTCTACTTGACTCTCTCTCTATTTGACTCTCTCTCTCTCTATTTGACTCTCTCTCTCTCTATTTGACTCTCTCTCTCTATTTGACTCTCCATCTCTCTATTTGACTCTCTCTCTCTCTATTTGACTCTCTCTCTCTCTCTATTTGACTCTCTCTCTATTTGACTCTCTCTCTCTCTCTCTACTTGACTCTCTCTATTTGTCTCTCTTTCTCTCTCTATTTTTCTCTCTCTGCATTTGACACACTCTCACTCCATTTGACTCACTCTCTCTCTCCATTTGACTCTCTCTCTCTCTCTCTCTATTTGACTCTCTCTCTATTTGTCTCTCTTTCTCTCTCTATTTGTCTCTCTTTCTCTCCCTATTTTTCTCTCTCTCTATTTGACTCTCTCTCTCTCTCTTTTTGACTCTCTCTCTCTATTTATCACTCTATCTCTCTCTATTTGTCTCTCTCTCTCTATTTCTCTCTCTCTCTATTTGACTCTCTCTCTCTCTCTCTATTTGACTCTCTCTCTCTCTCCAGTTGACTCACTCTCTCTCTCCATTTGACATTCTCTCTCTCCATTTGACTCTCTCTCTCCATTTGACTCTCTCTCTCCATTTGACTCTCTCTCTCTCTCCATTTGAGACTCTTTCTCTGTCCATTTGACACACTCTCTCTCCATTTGACTCTCTCTCTCTCTCCATTTGACTTTCGCTCTCTCTCTCCATTTGACTCTCTCTCTCTATCCATTTGACTCTCTCTCTCTCTCCATTTGACTCTCTCTCTCTCTCCATTTGACTCTCTCTCTCTCTCTCTCCATTTGACTCTCTCTCTCTCCATTTGATTCTCTGTCTCTCTCCATTTGACTCTCTCTGTATCTCCATTTGACTCTCTCTCTCCATTTGACTCTCTCTCTCTCTCCATTTCACTCTCTCCCTCTCTCCATTTGACACTCTCTTACTCGCTATTTGAGACTTTCTCTCTCTCCATTTGACTCTCTCTCTCTCCATTTGGCTCTCTACTCATTTGACTCTCTCTCTCTCCATTTGACTCTCTCTCTCTCTCCATTTGACTCTCTCTCTCTCACCATTTGACTCTCTCTCCATTTGAATCTCTCTCTCTCCATTTGATTCTCTCTCTCTCCATTTGACTCTCTCTCTCTCCATTTGACTCTCTCTCTCTCCATTTGACTCTCCCTCTCATCATTTGACTCTCTCACTCTCCATTTGACTCTCTCTCTCTCTATTAGAGTCTCTCTCTCTCTCTCTATTTGACTCTCTCTCTCTATTTGACTCACTCTCTCTATTTGACTCTCTCTCTCTCTGTTTGCATCTCTCTCAATTTGACTCTCTCTCTGTTTGACTCTCTCTCTCTCTCTCTCTATTTGACTCTCTCACCATTTGACTCTTGACTCTCTCTCTTTATTTGACTCTCTCTCTATTTGACACTCTCTCTCTCTCTATTTGACTCTCTCTCTCTCTCTCTCCATTTGACTCTCTCTCTCTATTTGACTCGCTCTCTCTCTCTCTGTTTGCATTTCTCTCTGTTTGACTCTCTCTCTCTCTCTCTATTTGACTCTCTCTCAATTAGACGCTTGACTCTCTCTCTCTATTTGACTCTCTCTCTCTACTTGAATCTCTCTCTCTATTTGACTCTCTCTCTCTATTTGACTCTCTCTCTCTCTCTCCATTTGACTCTCTCTCTCTCTATTTGACTCTCTCTCTCTCTCTATTTGACTCTCTCTTTCTCTCTATTGGAATCTCTCTCTCTCTCTCTCTATTTCAATCACTCTCTCTATTTGACTCTCTCTCTCTATTTGACTCTCTCTCTCTCTCTCCATTTGACTCTCTCTCTCTATTTGACTCTCTCTCTCTCTATCTGACTCTCTCTCTACTTGTCTCACTTTCTCTCTCTATTTGTCTCTCTTTCTCTCTCTATTTGTCTCTCTTTCTCTCTCTATTTGTCTCTCTCTCTATTTGACTCTCTCTCTCTATTTGACTCTCTCTCTCTCTATTTGACTCTCTCTCTACTTGTCTCACTTTCTCTCTCTATTTGTCTCTCTTTCTCTCTCTATTTGTCTCTCTCTCTATTTGACTCTCTCTCTCTATTTGACTCTCTCTCTCTCTATTTGACTCTCTCTCTCTCTCTATTGGACTCTCTCTCTCTCTCTCTATTTGACACTGTCGCACTATTTGACTCTCTGTCTCTCTCTATTGGACTCTCTCTCTCTATTTGACTCTCCCTCTCTATTTGACTCTCTCTCTCTCTCTATTTGACTCTCTCTCTATTTGTCTCTCTTTCTCTCTCTATTTGTCTCTCTTTCTCTATTTGTCTCTCTCTCTATTTGACTCTCTCTCTCTCTCTCTACTTGACTCTCTCTATTTTTCTCTCTTTCTCTCTCTATTTGTCTCTCATTCTCACTCTATTTGTCTTTCTCTCTATTTGACTCACTCTTTCTATCTCTATTTGACTCTCTCTCTCTGTCCATTTAACTGTCTTTCTCTCTCCATTTGACTCTCTCTCTCCATTTGACTCTCTCTCTCTCTCCATTTGACTCTCGCTCTCTCTCCATTTGACTCTCTCTCTCTCTCCATTTGACTCTCTCTCTCTCTCTCCATCTGACACTCTCTCACTCTCCATTTGACTCTCTCTCTGTCCATTTGACTCGCTCTCTCTCCATTTGACTCTCTCTCCATTTGACTCCCTCTTTCTCCATTTGACTCTCTCTCTCTCTCCATTTGAATCTCTCTCTCTCTCTATTTGACTCTCACTCCATTTGACTCTTGACTCTCTCTCTCTATCTGACTCTCACTCTCTATTTGACTCTCTCTCTTTCTACTTGACTCTCTCTCTATTTGACTCTCTCTCTCTCTATTTGACTCTCTCTCTCTCTATTTGACTCTCTCTCTATTTGACTCTCCATCTCTCTATTTGACTCTCTCTCTCTCTATTTGACTCTCTCTCTCTCTCTATTTTACTCTCTCTCTATTTGACTCTCTCTCTCTCTCTCTACTTGACTCTCTCTATTTGTCTCTCTTTCTCTCTCTATTTTTCTCTCTCTGCATTTGACACACTCTCACTCCATTTGACTCACTCTCTCTCTCCATTTGACTCTCTCTCTCTCTCTCTCTATTTGACTCTCTCTCTCTCTATTTGTCTCCCTCTCTGTCTCTCTATTTGACTCTCTCTCTCTCTCTATTTGACTCTCTCTCTATTTGTCTCTCTTTCTCTCTCTATTTGTCTCTCTTTCTCTCCCTATTTTTCTCTCTCTCTATTTGACTCTCTCTCTCTCTTTTTGACTCTCTCTCTCTGTTTATCACTCTATCTCTCTCTATTTGTCTCTCTCTCTCTATTTCTCTCTCTCTCTATTTGACTCTCTCTCTCTCTCTCTCTATTTGACTCTCTCTCTCTCTCCAGTTGACTCACTCTCTCTCTCCATTTGACATTCTCTCTCTCCATTTGACTCTCTCTCTCCATTTGACTCTCTCTCTCCATTTGACTCTCTCTCTCTCTCCATTTGAGACTCTTTCTCTCTCCATTTGACACACTCTCTCTCCATTTGACTCTCTCTCTCTCTCCATTTGACTTTCGCTCTCTCTCTCCATTTGACTCTCTCTCTCTATCCATTTGACTCTCTCTCTCTCTCCATTTGACTCTCTCTCTCTCTCCATTTGACTCTCTCTCTCTCTCTCTCCATTTGACTCTCTCTCTCTCCATTTGATTCTCTGTCTCTCTCCATTTGACTCTCTCTGTATCTCCATTTGACTCTCTCTCTCTCTCCATTTGACTCTCTCTCTCTCTCCATTTCACTCTCTCCCTCTCTCCATTTGACACTCTCTTACTCGCTATTTGACACTCTCTCTCTCTCCATTTGACTCTCTCTCTCTCCATTTGACTCTCTCTCTCTCCATTTGACTCTCTCTCTCTCCATTTGACTCTCTCTTTTTCCATTTGACTCTCTCTCTCTCCATTTGACTCTCTCTCTACATTTGACTCTCTCTCTCCATTTGACTCTCTCTCTCTCCATGTGTCTCTCTCACTCTCCATTTGACTCTCTATCTCTCTATTTGACTCTGTCTCTCTCTTTGACTCTCAGTATCTCTCTCTCTCGCTCTGATTCTCTGTATCACTCTCTCTTTCTCTCTGTATCTCTCTCTCTCTCACTGACTCTCGGTACCTCTCTCTCTCTCTCTCTGACTCTCGATATCTCTCTCTCTGACTCTCTGTATCTCTCTCTCTCTCTCTCTCTGACTCTCTGTATCTCTCTCTCTCTCTGACTCTCTGTCTCTGACTCTCTGTGTCTCTCTCTCTCTCTCAGTCACTCTGTATCTCTCTCTCTCTCTGACTCTCTGAATCTCTCTCTCTGAATTTCTGTATCTCTCTCTCTCTGACTCTCTGTATTTCCATCTCTCTCTCTGACTCTCTGTATCTCTCTCTATCTCTCTGACTCTCTGTATCTCTCTCTATCTCTCTCTGTCTTTCTGTATTTCTCTCTCTGACTCTTGGTACCTCTCTCTCTCTCTCTGACTCTCTGTATCTCTCTCTCTCTCTGTATCTCTCTCTCTCTGAATCACTGTATATCTCTCTCTCTCTCTCTCTCTCTCTTTATCTCTCTCTCTCTGACTCTCGGTACCTCTCTCTCTCTCTCTGACTCTCTGCATCTCTCTCTCTCTATCTGACTCTCTCTCTCTGTATCTCTCTCTCTCTCCGGCTCTCTGTATCTCTCTCTCTCTGACTCTCTCTATCTCTCTCTGTCTCTGACTCTCTGTATCTCTCTCTCTATCTCTCTGACACTCTGCATCTATGTCTCTCTTTGGCTCTCTGTCCATTTGAATCTCTCTCTCTCTCCATTTGACTCTCTCTCTCTCTCCATTTGACTCTCTCTTTCTCTCCATTTGACTCTCTACTCATTTGACTCTCTCTCTCTCTCCATTTGACTCTCTCTCTCTCTCTCCATTTGACTCTCTCTCTCTCACCATTTGACTCTCTCTCCATTTGAATCTCTCTCTCTCCATTTGACTCTCTCTCTCTCCATTTGACTCTCTCTCTCTCCATTTGACTCTCTCTCTCTCCATTTGACTCTCCCTCTCATCATTTGACTCTCTCACTCTCCATTTGACTCTCTCTCTCTCTATTAGAGTCTCTCTCTCTCTCTATTTGACTCTCTCTCTCTATTTGACTCACTCTCTCTATTTGACTCTCTCTCTCTCTGTTTGCATCTCTCTCTATTTGACTCTCTCTCTGTTTGACTCTCTCTCTCTCTCTCTATTTGACTCTCTCACCATTTGACTCTTGACTCTCACTCTTTATTTGACTCTCTCTCTATTTGACACTCTCTCTCTCTCTATTTGACTCTCTCTCTCTCTATTTCACTCTCGCTCCCTCTCTCTATTTGACTCTCTATCTCTCTATTTGACTCTCTCTCTCTATTTGCATCGCTCTCTCTCTCTCTGTTTGCATTTCTCTCTGTTTGACTCTCTCTCTCTCTCTCTATTTGACTCTCTCTCAATTAGACGCTTGACACTCTCTCTCTATTTGACTCTCTCTCTCTAATTGAATCTCTCTCTCTATTTGACTCTCTCTCTCTATTTGACTCTCTCTCTCTCTCTCCATTTGACTCTCTCTCTCTCTATTTGACTCTCTCTCTCTCTATTTGACTCTCTCTCTCTCTCTATTGGAATCTCTCTCTCTCTCTCTCTCTCTCTATTTCAATCACTCTCTCTATTTGACTCTCTCTCTCTATTTGACTCTCTCTCTCCATTTGACTCTCTCTCTCTATTTGACTCTCTCTCTCTATCTGACTCTCTCTCTCTCTCTATTTGACTCTCTCTCTCTCTCTATTTGACTCTCTCTCTCTACTTGTCTCACTTTCTCTCTCTATTTGTCTCTCTTTCTCTCTCTATTTGTCTCTCTCTCTGTTTGACTCTCTCTCTCTATTTGACTCATCTCTCTCTATTTGACTCTCTCTCTCTCTCTATTGGACTCCCTCACTCTCTCTCTATTTGACACTGTCTCTCTATTTGACTCTCTGTCTCTCTCTATTGGACTCTCTATCTCTATTTGACTCTCCCTCTCTATTTGACTCTCTCTCTCTCTCTATTTGACTCTCTCTCTATTTGTCTCTCTTTCTCTCTCTATTTGTCTCTCTTTCTCTATTTGTCTCTCTCTCTATTTGACTCTCTCTCTCTCTCTCTACTTGACTCTCTCTATTTTTCTCTCTTTCTCTCTCTATTTGTCTCTCATTCTCTCTCTATTTGTCTTTCTCTCTATTTGACTCACTCTTTCTATCTCTAATTGACTCTCTCTCTCTGTCCATTTAACTGTCTTTCTCTCTCCATTTGACTCTCTTTCTCCATTTGACTCTCTCTCTCTCTCTCTCTCCATTTGACTCTCGCTCACTCTCCATTTGACTCTCTCTCTCTATCCATTTGACTCTCTCTCTCTCTCTCCATCTGACACTCTCTCACTCTCCATTTGACTCTCTCTCTGTCCATTTGACTCTCTCTTTCTCCATTTGACTCTCTCTCCATTTGACTCCCTCTTTCTCCATTTGACTCTCTCTCTCTCTCCATTTGAATCTCTCTCTCTCTCTTTTTGACTCTCCATTTGACTCTTGACTCTCTCTCTATTTGACTCTCTCTCTCTATTTGACTCTCTCTCTTTCTACTTGACTCTCTCTCTATTTGACTCTCTCTCTCTCTATTTGACTCTCTCTCTCTCTATTTGACTCTCTCTCTCTCTATTTGACTCTCCATCTCTCTATTTGACTCTCTCTCTCTCTATTTGACTCTCTCTCTCTCTCTATTTGACTCTCTCTCTCTCTCTCTCTATTTGACTCTCTCTCTCTCTATTTGACTCTCTCTCTCTATTTGTCTCTCTTTCTCTCTCTATTTTTCTCTCTCTCCATTTGACACACTCTCACTCCATTTGACACACTCTCACTCCATTTGACTCTCTCTCTCTCTCCATTTGACTCTCTCTCTCTCTCTCTATTTGTCTCTCTTTCTCTCCCTATTTTTCTCTCTCTCTATTTGACTCTCTCTCTCTCTTTTTGACTCTCTCTCTCTATTTATCACTCTATCTCTCTCTATTTGTCTCTCTCTCTCTATTTGTCTCTCTCTCTATTTGACTCTTTCTCTCTCTCCATTTGACTCTCTCTCTCCATTTGACTCTCTCTCTCTCTCCATTTGAGTCTCTTTCTCTCTCCAATTGACACACTCTCACTCCATTTGAGTCTCTCTCTCTCCATTTGACTCTCTCTCTCTCTCCATTTGACTTTCGCTCTCTCTCTCCATTTGACTCTCTCTCTCTATCCATTTGACTCTCTCTCTCTCTCCATTTGACTCTCTCTGTCTCTCTATTTGACTCTCTCTCTCTCTCTATTTGACTCTCTCTCTATTTGTCTCTCTTTCTCTCTCTATTTGTCTCTCTTTCTCTCTCTATTTTTCTCTCTCTCTTACTGACTCTCTCTCTCTCTCTTTTTGACTCTCTCTCTCTATTTATCACTCTATCTCTCTCTATTTGTCTCTCTCTCTCTATTTGTCTCTCTCTCTATTTGACTCTCTCTCTCTCTCTCTCTATTTGACTCTCTCTCTCTCCAGTTGACTCACTCTCTCTCTCCATTTGACATTCTCTCTCTCCATTTGACTCTCTCTCTACATTTGACTCTCTCTCTCCATTTGACTCTCTCTCTCTCTCCATTTGAGTCTCTTTCACTTTCCATTTGACACACTCTCACTCCATTTGAGCCTCTCTCTCTCTCCAATTGACTCTCTCTCTCTCTCCATTTGACTTTCGCTCTCTCTCTCCATTTGACTCTCTCTCTCTATCCATTTGACTCTCTCTCTCTCTCCATTTGACTCTCTCTCTCTCCATTTGACTCTCTGTCTCTCTCCATTTGACTCTCTCTGTATCTCCATTTGACTCTCTCTCTCTCTCCATTTGACACTCTCTCTCTCTCCATTTCACTCTCTCCCTCTCTCCATTTGACACTCTCTCTATCTCTATTTGACTCTCTCTCTCTCCATTTGACACTCTCTTACTCGCTATTTGACACTCTCTCTCTCTCCATTTGACTCTCTCTCTCTCCATTTGACTCTCTCTCTCTCCATTTGACTCTCTCTTTTTCCATTTGACTCTCTCTCTCTCTCCATTTGAATCTCTCTCTACATTTGACTCTCTCTCTCCATTTGACTCTCTCTCTCTCCATTTGACTCTCTCTCTCTCCATTTGACTCTCTCTTTTTCCATTTGACTCTCTCTCTCTCTCCATTTGACTCTCTCTCTACATTTGACTCTCTCTCTCCATTTGACTCTCTCTCTCTCCATGTGTCTCTCTCACTCTCCATTTGACTCTCTATCTCTCTATTTGACTCTGTCTCTCTCTTTGACTCTCAGTATCTCTCTCTCTCGCTCTGATTCTCTGTATCACTCTCTCTTTCTCTCTGTATCTCTCTCTCTCTCTCTGACTCTCGGTACCTCTCTCTCTCTCTGACTCTCGATATCACTCTCTCTGACTCTCTGTATCTCTCTCTCTCTCTCTCTGACTCTCTGTATCTCTCTCTCTCTCTGACTCTCTGTATCTCTCTCTGTTTCTGACTCTCTGTGTCTCTCTCTCTCTCTCAGTCACTCTGTATCTCTCTCTCTCTCTGACTCTCTGAATCTCTCTCTCTGAATTTCTGTATCTCTCTCTCTCTGACTCTCTGTATTTCCATCTCTCTCTCTGACTCTCTGTATCTCTCTCTATCTCTCTGACTCTCTGTATCTCTCTCTCTCTCTCTCTGTCTTTCTGTATCTCTCTCTCTCTCTCTCTCTGACTCTCTATATCTCTCTCTCTGAATCTCTGTATTTCTCCCTAGCTCTCTGATTCTCTGTATCTCTCTCTCTCTCTGACTCTTTGTATATCTCTCTCTATCTCTCTGACTCTCTGTATCTCTCTCTCTCTCTGACTCTCTGTATCTCTCTCTCTCTGTATCTCTCTCTCTCTCTGTATCTCTCTCTCTCTGAATCTCTGTATCTCTTTCTCTCTCTCTCAGTCACTCTGTATCTCTCTCTCTCTCTGACTCTCTGTATCTCTCTCTCTGAATTTCTGTATCTCTCTCTCTCTCTGACTCTCTGTATTTCCATCTCTCTCTCTGACTCTCTGTATCTCTCTCTATCTCTCTGACTCTCTGTATCTCTCTGTCTCTCTCTCTCTCTCTGTCTTTCTGTATCTCTCTCTCTATCTCTCTCTGACTCTCGATATCTCTCTCTCTGAATCTCTGTATCTTTCTCTATCTCTCTGATTCTCTGTATCTCTCTCTCTCTCTGACTCTCTGTACATCTCTCTCTCTCTCTCTGACTCTCTGTATCTCTCTCTCTCTGTATCTCTCTCTCTCTCTGTATCTCTCTCTCTCTCTCTCTCTGACTCTCGGTACATCTCTCTCTCTCTCTGACTCTCTGTATCTCTCTCTCTGAATCTCTGTATCTCTCTCTATCTCTCTGATTCTCTGTATCTCTCTCTCTCTCTGACTCTCTGTATATCTCTCTCTGTGACTCTCTGTATCTCTCTCTCTCTCTCTGACTCTCTGTATCTCTCTCTCTCTGTATCTCTCTCTCTCTCTGTATCTCTCTCTCCCTGAATCTCTGTATCTCTCTCTCTCTCTCTCTCCCTCTCTCTCTCTGTATCTCTCTCTCTCTCTCTCTCTCTGACTCTCGGTACCTCTCTCTCTCTCTCTGACTCTCTGTATCTCTCTCTCTCTCTGACTCTCTGTATCTCTCTCTGTCTCTGAATCTCTGTATCTCCTTCTCTCTCTCTGACACTCTGTATCTATGTCTCTCTCTGACTCTCTGTCCATTTGACTCTCTCTCTCTCTCCATTGACTCTCTCTCTCTCTCCATTTGACTCTCTACTCATTTGACTCTCTCTCTCTCCATTTGACTCTCTCTCTCCATTTGACTCTCTCTCTGTTTGACTCTCTCTCTCTCTCTATGTTTGACTCTCTCACCATTTGACTCTTGACTCTCTCTCTCTATTTGACTCTCTCTCTCTATTTGTCTCTCTTTCTCTCTCTATTTGTCTCTCTTTCTCTCTCTATTTTTCTCTCTCTCCATTTGACACACTCTCACTCCATTTGACTCTCTCTCTCTCTCCATTTGACTCTCTCTCTCTCTCCATTTGACTCTCTCTCTCTCTCCATTTGACTCTCTCTCTCTCTCCATTTGACTCTCTACTCATTTGACTCTCTCTCTCTCCATTTGACTCTCTCTCTCCATTTGACTCTCTCTCTCTCTCTCTCTCCTTTTGACTCTCACTCTCTCACCATTTGACTCTCTCTCCATTTGAATCTCTCTCTCTCCATTTGACTCTCTCTCTCTCCATTTGACTCTCTCTCTCTCTCCATTTGACTCTCCCTCTCTACATTTGACTCTCTCACTCTCCATTTGACTCTCTCTCTCTCTCTATTTGACTCTCTCTCTGTTTGACTCTCTCTCTGTTTGACTCTCTCTCTCTCTCTATGTTTGACTCTCTCACCATTTGACTCTTGACTCTCTCTCTCTATTTGACTCTCTCTCTCTATTTGTCTCTCTTTCTCTCTCTATTTGTCTCTCTTTCTCCCTCTATTTTTCTCTCTCTCCATTTGACACACTCTCACTCCATTTGACTCTCTCTCTCTCTCCATTTGACTCTCTCTCTCTCTCTCTCTATTTGACTCTCTCTCTCTCTCTATTTTACTCTATCTCTGTCTCTCTATTTCACTCTCTCTCTCTCTCTATTTGACTCTCTCTCTATTTGTCTCTCTTTCTCTCTCTATTTGTCTCTCTTTCTCTCTCTATTTTTCTCTCTCTCTATTTGACTCTCTCTCTCTCTCTTTTTGACTCTCTCTCTCTATTTGTCAATCTATATCTCTATATTTGTCTCTCTCTCCATTTGACTCTCTCTTTCTCCATTTGACTCTCTCTCTCTCTCCATTCGAATCTCTCTCTCTCTCTATTTGACTCTCTCTCTCTCTATCTGACTCTCGCTCTCTCTCTCTATTTGACTCTCTATCTCTCTATTTGAGTCTCTCTCTCTCTATTTGACTCTCTCTCTCTCTCTCCATTTGACTCTCTCTCTCTATTGGACTCTGTCTGTCTCTCTCTCTATTTGACTCTCTCTCAATTAGACGCTTGACTCTCTCTCTCTATTTGACTCTCTCTCTCTATTTGAATCTCACTCTCTATTTGACTCTCTCTCTCTCTATTTGACTCTCTCTCTCTCTCCATTTGACTCTCTCTCTCTCTATTTGACTCTCTCTCTCTCTATTTGATCTCTCTCTCTCTCTATTGGACTCTGTCTCTCTCTCTCTATTTGACTCTCTCTCTCTATTTGACTCTCTCTCTCTATTTGACTCTCTCCCTCTCTCTATTTGACTCTCTATCTCTCCATTTGACTCTCTCTCTCTCTCTATTTGACTCTTTCTCTCTCTCTCTATTTGACTCTCTCTCTCTCTATTTCACTCTCTCTCTCTCTCTATTTGACTCTCTCTCTCTCTCTCTATTTGTCTCTCTTTCTCTCTCTATTTTTCTCTCTCTCCATTTGTCACACTCTCACTCCATTGGACTCTCTCTCTCCATTTGACTCTCTCTCCCTCTGTATTTGACTCTCTCTCTCTCTCTCTATTTGACTCTATCTCTGTCTCTCTATTTCACTCTCTCTCTCTCTCTCTATTTGACTCTCTCTCTATTTGTCTCTCTTTCTCTCTCTATTTGTCTCTCTTTCTCTCTCTATTTTTCTCTCTCTCTATTTGACTCTCTCTCTCTCTCTTTTTGACTCTCTCTCTCTATTTGTCTCTCTTTCTGTATTTGTTTCTCTCTCTATTTGACTCTCTCTCTCTCTCTATTTGACTCTCTCTCTCTATTTGCCTCTCTTTCTCTCTCTATTTGTCTTTCTCTCTATTTGACTCACTCTTTCTCTCTCTATTTGACTCTCTCTCTCTGCCCATTTGACTGTCTCTCTCTCTCCATTTGACTCTCTCTCTCTCTCCAAATGACTCTCTCTCTCTCTCTCCAATTGACTCTCTCTCTCTCTCCATCTGACACTCTCTCACTCTCCATTTGACTCTCTCTCTCTACATTTGACTCTCTCTCCATTTGACTCTCTCTTTCTCCATTTGACTCTCTCTCTCTCTCCATTTGAATCTCTCTCTCTCTCTATTTGAGTCTCTCTCCATTTGACTCTTAACTCTCTCTCTCTATTTGACTCTCTCTGTCTATTTGACTCTCTCTCTTTCTAATTGACTCTCTCTCTATTTGACTCTCTCTCTCTCTATTTGACTCTCACTCTCTATTTGACTCTCTCTCTCTATTTGACTCTCTATCTCTATTTGACTCTCTCTCTCTCTCTATTTGACTCTCTCTCTCTCTCTCTATTTGACTCTCTCTCTCTCTCTATTTGACTCTCTCTCTCACTCTATTTGACTCTCTCTCTCTCTCTAGTTGTCTCTCCTTCTCTCTCTATTTTTCTCTCTCTCCATTTGACACACTCTCACTCCATTTGACTCTCTCTCTCTCTGTATTTGACTCTCTCTCTCTATTT
>NW_027599885.1:0-20653 GCF_964194155.1 Cetorhinus maximus | reverse complement strand
GGGTCAGTACTGAGGGAGCGCCGCACTGTCGGAGGGTCAGTACTGAGGGAGCGCCGCACTGTCGGAGGGTCAGTACTGAGGGAGCGCCGCACTGTCGGAGGGTCAGTACTGAGGGAGCGCCGCACTGTCGGAGGGTCAGTACTGAGGGAGTGTCGCACTGTCGGAGGGTCAGTACTGAGGGAGCGTCGCACTGTCGGAGGGTCAGTACTGAGGGAGCGCCGCACTGTCGGAGGGTCAGTTCTGAGGGAGTGCCGCACTGTCGGAGGGTCAGTACTGAGGGAGCGCCGCACTGTCGGAGGGTCAGTACTGAGGGAGTGCCGCACTGTCGGAGGGTCAGTACTGAGGGAGTGCCGCACTGTCGGAGGGTCAGTACTGAGGGAGTGCCGCACTGTCGGAGGGTCAGTACTGAGGGAGTGCCGCACTGTCGGAGGGTCAGTACTGAGGGAGTGCTGCCCCCTCAGGTGGGTGTGAACGATCTCCCATCTGGAATTCTCTCCCGGTGTCACGGGATGAATATTTATCATTCAGCCAACAGCGTTAGCAGGGAATGACCTGAGTCATTATCACAATGCTGTGTGTGGGATCTTGCTGTGTGCAAATCGGCTGACATATATCCAACATTACAACATTGGAAAAACATCAGGACGTCTGTCCAATTCCGTGAAGCGCTCACTCAACGCCCTCCACTGGCGAGAAAGACCAACGGATCAGATGAGAATACTGGCAGTCATTCCATCATTCTGCCCTCATGTGAGAGAGAGAGACTGACGGAGGGAGGTGGAGAGGTTTAGAGAGGGAATCCCAGAGCTCAGGGCCCCCCAGGCAGCTGAAGGCACGGCCGCCGATGGTGGAGCGATTAAAATCGGGGCGGGGGATGGTCAAGAGGCCGGAATCGGAGGAGCGCAGAGATCTCGGAGGGTCGTAGGAGGTTTACAGAGATAGGGAGGGTTGATGAGGCTGGAGGAGGTTACAGAGATAAGGAGGGTTCTAGGGGTTGGAGGAGGTTACAGAGATAGGGAGGGTTGTAGGGGCTGGAGGAGGTTACAGAGATACGGAGGGTTGTAGGGGCTGGAGGAGGTTACAGAGATAATCAGGGTTGTAGGGGTTGGAGGAGGTTACAGAGATAGGGAGGGTTGTAGGGGCTGGAGGAGGTTACAGAGATAGGGTGGGTTGTAGGGGTTGGAGGAGGTTACAGAGATAGGGAGGGTTGTAGGGGTTGGAGGAGGTTACAGAGATAGGGAGGGTTGTAGGGGTTGGAGGAGGTTACAGAGATAGGGAGGTGTGTAGGGACTGGAGGAGGTTACAGAGATAGGGTTTGGGGGACTGGAGATGGTTACAGAGATAGGGAAGGGTGTAGGGGCTGGAGGAGGTTACAGAGATAAGGAGGGTTGTTTGGGTTGGAGGAGGTTACAGAGATAGGGAGGGTTGTAGGGGCTGGAGGAGGTTACAGAGATAGGGAGGGTTGTAGGGGCTGGAGGAGGTTACAGAGATAGGGTGGGTTGTAGGGGTTGGAGGAGGTTACAGAGATAGGGAGGGTTGTAGGGGTTGGAGGAGGTTACAGAGATAGGTTGGGTTGTAGGGGTTGGAGGAGGTTACAGAGATAGGGAGGTGTGTAGGGACTGGAGGAGGTTACAGAGATAGGGTTTGGGGGACTGGAGATGGTTACAGAGATAGGGAAGGGTGTAGGGGCTGGAGGAGGTTACAGAGATAAGGAGGGTTGTTTGGGTTGGAGGAGGTTACAGAGATAGGGAGGGTTGTAGGGGCTGGAGGAGGTTACAGAGATAGGGAGGGTTGTAGGGGCTGGAGGAAGTTACAGAGATAGGGTGGGTTGTAGGGACTGGAGGAGGTTACAGAGATAGGGAGGGGTGTAGGGGCTGGAGGAGGGTACAGAGATAGGGTGGGTTGTAGGGACTGGAGGAGGTTACAGAGATAGGGTTTGGGGGACTGGAGATGGTTACAGAGATAGGGGAGGGTGTAGGGGCTGGAGGAGGTTACAGAGATAGGGAGGGGTGTCGGGGCTGGAGGGGGTGACAGAGATGGGGAAATATGGGGAAAGTGGAAGGTTTTAGATGTGAGGTCCTGATGTGCGTTGGGAAGTGACTGTGAAACAATGTTTTGTGAACCAGGGTCCAGGGAGATCAGTGATTTGCAGGTTGTGAACAGAGTGTCAGTGCTCAGTGTCAAAAGGAAGATTCTGATGATATACAATCTGGTGGATTGTTGCCTCCCCTTGTTAACCACAACCGAGATTTCAAACACTCCGTTGTACCTACTCGATGTGGAACTGATCCAATGACAGCTCAATAAAAATATCTTTCGTCTGATAAACTCTGGTCAGCAGAATTCCATCACTCCTCAGCTGTTTAAGATCTCAACTTTGAAGTTCGGTCACAGGTGGGGTGGAAGCACTCTGTATCTAACCCCGTGCTGTACCTGTCCTGGGAGTGTTTGATGGGGACAGTGTAGAGGGAGCTTTACTCTGTATCTAACCCCGTGCTGTACCTGTCCTGGGAGTGTTAAATGGGGACAGTGTAGAGGGAGCTTTACTCTGTATCTAACCCCGTGCTGTACCTGTCCTAGGAGTGTTTGATGGTGACAGTGTAGAGGGAGCTTTACTCTGTATATAACCCCGTGCTGTACCTGACCTGGGAGTGTTTGATGGGGACAGTGTAGAGGGAGCTTTACTCTGTATCTAACCCCGTGCTGTACCTGTCCTGGGAGTGTTTGATGGTGACAGTGTAGAGGGAGATTTACTCTGTATCTAACCCGTGCTGTACCTGTCCTGGGAGTGTTTGATGGGGACAGTGTAGAGGGAGCTTTACTCTGTATCTAACCCCGTGCTGTACCTGTCCTGGGAGTGTTTGATGGGGACAGTGTAGTGGGAGATTTACTCGGTATCTAACCCCGTGCTGTACCTGTCCTGGGAGTGTTTGATGGGGACAGTGTAGAGGGAGCTTTACTCTGTATCTAACCCCGTGCTGTACGTGTCCTGGGAGTGTTTGATGGGAACGGTGTAGAGGGAGCTTCACTCTGTATCTAACCCCGTGCTCTACCTGTACTGGGAGTGTTTGATGGGGACAGTGTAGAGCGAGCTTTAATCTGTATCTAACCCCGTGCTGTACCTGTACTGGGAGTGTTTGATGGGGACAGTGTAGAGGGAGCTTTACTCTGTATCTAACCCCGTGCGGTACCTGTCCTGGGAGTGTTTGATGGGGACAGTGTAGAGGGACCTTTACTCTGTATCTAACCCCGTGCTCTACCTGTACTGGGAGTGTTTGATGGGGACAGTGTAGAGCGAGCTTTAATCTGTATCTAACCCCGTGCTCTACCTGTACTGGGAGTGTTTGATGGGGACAGTGTAGAGGGAGCTTTACTCTGTATCTAACCCGTGCGGTACCTGTCCTGGGAGTGTTTGATGGGGACAGTGTAGAGGGACCTTTACTCTGTATCTAACCCCGTGCTCTACCTGTACTGGGAGTGTTTGATGGGGACAGTGTAGAGGCAGCTTTACTCTGTATCTAACACCGTGCTGTATCTGTCCTGGGAGTGTTTGATGGGGACGGTGAAGAGGGAGCTTTACTCTGTACCGCACGGGGTTAGATACAGGACAGGTAGAGCAAGGTATGACACTGAATCAATCTTTCACGGCATTTTCTGCATCAAACACTCCCAGGGCAGGTACAGCACGGGGTTAGATACAGAGTAAAGCTCCCTCTACACGGTCCCCATCAAACACTCCCAGGATAGGTACAGCACGGGGTTAGATATAGAGTAAAACTCCCTCTACACTATCCCCATCAAACACTCCCAGGACAGGTACAGCACGGGGTTATATACAGAGTAAAACTCCCTCTACACTGTACCCATCAAACACTCCCCGAACAGGAACAGCAAGGGTTTAGATAGGGAGTAAAGCTCCCTCTACACTGTCCCCATCAAGCACTCCCAGGACAGGTACAGCACGAGGTTAGATGCAGAGTAAATCTCCCTCTACACTGCCTCCATCAAACACTCCCAGGACAGGAACAGCACGGAGTTAGATACAGAGTAAAGCTCCCTCTACACTGTCCCCATCAAACACTCCCAGGACAGGTACCGCACGGGGTTAGATACAGAGTAAAGCTCCCTCTACACTGTCCCCATCAAACACTCCCAGGGCAGATACCGCACGGGGTTAAATACAGAGAATAGCTCTCTCCACACTGTCTCCATTAAAACAATCCCAGGAAAGGTACAGCACGGGGTTAGATACAGAGTAAATCTCCCTCTACACTGTCCACATCAAACACTCCCCGGACAGGTACAGCACGGGGTTAGATAAAGAGTAGAGCTCCCTCTACACTTACTCTACCAAACTCCCCCAGGATAGGTACAGCATGTGGTTAGATAGAGATTAAAATTCCCTCTTCACTGTCCCCATCAAACACTCCCAGGACAGGTACAGCACGGGGTTAGATACAGAGTAAAGCTCCCTCTACACTGTCCCCATCAAACACTCCCAGGGCAGGTACAGCACGGGGTTAGATACAGAGTAAAGCTCCCTCCACACTGTCTCCATCAAACACTCCCAGGACAGGTACAGCACGGGGTTAGATACATAGTAAAGCTCCATCTACACTGTCCCCATCAAACACTCCCAGGTTAGGAAAAGCACGGCGTTAGATACAGAGTAAAGCTCCCTCTACACCGTCCCCATCAAACTCTCCCAGGACAGGAAAAGCACGGGGTTAGATACAGAGTAAAGCTCCCTCTGCACCGTCCCCATCAAACTCTCCCAGAACAGGTACAGCACGGGGTTAGATACAGAGTAAACAGGACAGGTACAGCACGGGGTTAGATACAGAGTAAAGCTCCCTCTACACTGTCCCCATCAAACATTCCCAGGGCAGGTACAGCACGGGGTTAGATACAGAGTAAAGCTCCCTCTGCACTGTCCCCGTCAAACATTCCCAGGACAGGTACAGCACGGGGTTAGAGACAGAGTAAAGCTCAATCTTCACTATCCCCATCAAACACTCCCAGGACAGTATCATTACGGCGTTAGATACAGAGTAAAGCTCCCTCTACACTGTCCCCATCAAACACTCACAGGACAGGTACAGCACGGGGTTAGATACAGAGTAAAGCTCCCTCTACACTGTCTCCATCAAACACTCCCCGGACAGGTACAGCACGGTGTTAGATACAGAGTAATGCTCCCTATACACTGTCTCTATCAAACTCCCCCAGGATAGGTACAGCATGTGGTTAGATAGAGAATAAAGCTCCCTCAACACTGTCTCCGTCAAACACTCCCAGGACATGTACAGCACGGTGTTAGATACAGAGTAAAACTCCCTCCACGCTGTTCCCATCAAACACTCCCAGGACAGGAACAGCACGGGGTTAGATACAGAGTAAAGCACCCTCTACATTGTCCCCTTGAAACACTCCCAGGGCAGGTACAGCACAGGGTTAGATACAGAGTAAAGCTCCCTCTACACTGTCATCATCAAACAGTCCCAGGAGAGGTACAGCACGGGGTTAGATACAGAGTAAAGCTCCCTCTACACTGTCCCCATCAAACACTCCCCGGACAGGTACAGCACGGTGTTAGATACAGAGTAATGCTCCCTCTACACTGCTTCTACCAAACACTCCCAGGACAGGTACAGCACGGGGTTAGATACAGAGTAAAGCTCCCTCTACACCGTCCCCAATAAAACTCTCCCCAGGACAGGTACAGCACGGGGTTAGATACAGAGTAAAGCTCCCTCTACACCATCCCCATCAAACACTCCCAGGACAGGATCAGCACGGGGTTAGATACAGAGTAAAGCTCCCACTACACCAGCCCCATTAAACACTTCCCGGACAGGTACAGCACGGGGTTAGATACAGAGTAAAGCTCCCTCTACACAGTCCCGATCAAACACGCTCAGGACAGACATAATACGGGGCTATATATAGAGTATATCTCCCTCTACACTGTCCCCAAGAAACATTCCCAAGATAGGAACAGCTCGGGGTTAGATACAGGGTACATCTCCATCAAAACTGCCCTTTTCAAACACTCCCAGGACGGATACAGCACGGGGTTAGATACAGAGTAAAGCTGCCTCTACATTTTCCCATCAAACACTCCCAGGACAGGTACAGCACGGGGTTACATAAAGAGTAAATCTCCCTCTACACAGTCCCCATCAAACACTCCCAGGGCAGGTACAGCATGGGGTTAGATACAGAGTAAAGCTCCCTCTACACTGTCCCCATCAAACCCTCCCAAGACAGGTACAGCATAGGGTTACATACAGAGTAAAGGCCTGTCTACACTGTCCTCATCAAACACTCCCAGGACAGGTACAGCACGGGGTTAGATACAGAGTAAAGCTCCCTCTACACCGTCCCCATCAAACACTCGCAGGACAGGTACAGCACGGCGTTAGATACAGAGTAAAGCTCCCTCTACACTGTCCCCATCAAACACTCGCAGGACAGGTACAGCCCGGGGTTAGATACAGAGTAAAGGTCCCTCTACACCGTCCCCAACAAACACTCCCAGGACAGGTACAGCACGGATTTCGAAACAGGGTAAAGCTCCCTCAACTCCGTCCCCATGAAACATTCATAGGACAGGTACAGCATGGGGTTTGATACAGAGTAAAGCTCCCTCTACACTGTCCCCATCAAACACTCCCAGGACAGGTACAGCACGGATTTAGATATAAAGCTCCCTCAACTCCGTCCCCATGAAACATTCACAGGACAGGTACAACACGGGGTTAGATACTGAGTAAAGCTCCCTCTACACTTTCCCATCAAACACTCCGAGGATAGGTACAGCACGGTGTTGGATACAGAGTAATACTCCCTCTACACTGTCCTCATCAAACACTCCCAGGACAGGTACAGCACGGGGTTAGATACAGAGTAAAGCTCCCTCTACACCGTCCCCATCATACAGTCTCTGGACAGGTACAGCACGGCGTTAGATACAGAGTAAAGCTCCCTCTACACTGTCCCCATCAAACACTCGCAGGACAGGTACAGCCCGGGGTTAGATACACTGTAAAGGTCCCTCTACACCGTCCCCAACAAACATTCCCAGGACAGGTACAGCCCGGGGTTAGATACAGAGTAAAGGTCCCTCTACACCGTCCCAACAAACACTCGCAGGACAGGTACAGCCCGGGGTTAGATACAGAGTAAAGGTCCCTCTACACCGTCCCCAACAAACACTCCCAGGACAGGTACAGCACGGATTTCGAAACAGGGTAAAGCTCCCTCAACTCCGTCCCCATGAAACATTCATAGGACAGGTACAGCACGGGGTTTGATACAGAGTAAAGCTCCCTCTACACTGTCCACATCAAACACTCCCAGGACAGGTACAGCACGGGGTTAGATACAGAGTAAAGGTCCCTCTAAAGTGTCCCCATCAAACACTCCCAGGACAGGTAGGGCACGGGGTTAGATACAGAGTAAAACTCCCTCTGCACTGTCCCCATTAAACACTCCCAGGACAGGTACAGCACGGGGTTAGATACAGAGTAAAGCTCCCTCTACACCGTCCCCATCAAACACTCCCAGGACAGGTACAGCACGGCGATAGACAGAGATTAAAGATCCCTGTAGTCTGTACCCATCAATCAGTCCCAGGACAGGTCCAGCATGTGGTTAGATACAGAGCAAAGCTCCTTCTAAACCGTCCCCATCAAACACTCCCAGGACAGGTACAGCACGGGGTTAGATACAGAGTAAAGCTCCCACTACACTGTCCCCATCAAACAGTACCAGGACAGGTACAGAACGGGGTTAGTTAAAGAGTAAAGAAACCTCTACATTGTCCCCTTCAAACACACCCAGGTTAGGTACAGCACGGGTTTAGATACAGAGTTAAGCTCCCTCTACACTGTCCCCATCAAACCCTCCCAAGACAGGTACAGCACGGCGTTAGATACAGAGTAAAGCTCCCTCTACACTGTCCCCATCAAACACTCGCAGGACAGGTACAGCCCGGGGTTAGATACAGAGTAAAGCTCCCGCTCCACCGACCCCAACAAACACTCCCAGCAGAGGTACAGCATGGATTTAGATACAGGGTAAAGCTCCCTCAACTCCGTCCCCATGAAACATTCACAGGACAGGTACAGCACGGGGTTAGATACCGAGTAAAGCTCCCTCTACACTGTCCCCATCAAACACTCCCAGGACAGGTACAGCACGGGGTTAGATACAGAGTAAAACTCCCTCTGCACTGTCCCCGTCAAACACTCCCAGGACAGGTACAGCACGGGGTTAGATACAGAGTAAAGCTCCCTCTACACTGTCCCCATCAAACACTCCCAGGACAGGTACAGCACGGGGTTAGATACAGAGCAAATCTCCCTCTACACTGTCCCCATCAAACACTCCCAGGACAGGTACAGCACGGGGTTAGATACAGAGTAAAACTCCCTCTGCACTGTCCCCGTCAAACACTCCCAGGACAGGTACAGCACGGGGTTAGATACAGAGTAAAGCTCCCTCTACACTGTCCCCATCAAACACTCCCAGGACAGGTACAGCACGGGGTTAGATACAGAGTAAATCTCCCTCTACACTGTCCCCATCAAACACTCCGAGGATAGGTACAGCACGGGGTTAGATACAGAGTAAAGGTCCCTCTACACCGTCCCCAACAAACACTCCCAGGACAGGTACAGCCCGGGGTTAGATACATAGTAAAGGTCCCTCTACACCGTCCCCAACAAACACTCCCAGGACAGGTACAGCAGGGATTTCGAAACAGGGTAAAGCTCCCTCAACTCCGTCCCCATGAAACATTCATAGGACAGGTACAGCACGGGGTTTGATACAGAGTAAAGCTCCCTCTACACCGTCCCCATCAAACACTCCCAGGACAGGTACAGCACGGCGATAGACAGAGATTAAAGATCCCTGTAGTCTGTACCCATCAATCAGTCCCAGGACAGGTCCAGCATGTGGTTAGATACAGAGCAAAGCTCCTTCTAAACCGTCCCCATCAAACACTCCCAGGACAGGTACAGCACGGGGATAGATACAGAGTAAAGCTCCCACTACACTGCCCCCATCAAACAGTACCAGGACAGGTACAGAACGGGGTTAGATAAAGAGTAAAGAAACCTCTACATTGTCCCCTTCAAACACACCCAGGTTAGGTACAGCACGGGTTTAGATACAGAGTAAAGCTCCCTCTACACTGTCCCCATCAAACCCTCCCAAGACAGGTACAGCACGGGGTTAGATACAGAGTAAAGCTCCCTCTACACCGTCCACATCATACACTCCCAGGACAGGTACAGCACGGCGTTAGATACAGAGTAAAGCTCCCTCTATACTGTCCCCATCAAACACTCGCAGGACAGGTACAGCCCGGGGTTAGATACAGAGTAAAGCTCCCTCTCCACCGACCCCAACAAACACTCCCAGGACAGGTACAGCACGGATTTAGATACAGGGTAAAGCTCCCTCAACTCCGTCCCCATGAAACATTCACAGGACAGGTACAGCACGGGGTTATATACCGAGTAAAGCTCCCTCTACACTGTCCCCATCAAACACTCCCAGGACAGGTACAGCACGGGGTTAGATACAGAGTAAATCTCCCTCTACACTGTCCCCATCAAACACTCCCAGGACAGGTACAGCACGGGGTTAGATACAGAGTAAAGCACCCTCTACACTGTCCCCATCAAACACTCCCAGGACAGGTACAGCACGGGGTTAGATACAGAGTAAAGCTCCCTCTACACCGTCCCCATCAAACACTCCCAGGACAGGTACAGCACGGGGTTAGATACAGAGTAAAGGTGCCTCTAAAGTGTCCCCATCAAACACTCCCAGGACACGTAGAGCACGGGGTTAGATACAGAGTAAAGCTCCCACTGCACTGTCCCCATCAAACATTCCCAGGACAGGTACAGAACGGGGTTAGATACAGAGTAAAGCTCCCTCTACACTGTCCCCATCAAACACTCCCAGGACAGGTACAGCACGGCGTTAGATACAGAGTAAAGCTCCCTCTACATCGTCCCGATCAAACACTCCCAGGACAGGTACAGCACGGATATAGATACAGGGTAAAGCTCCCTCAACTCCGTCCCCATGAAACACTCACAGGACAGGTACAGCACGGGGTTAGATACAGAGTAAAGGTCCCTCTACACTGTCCCCATCAAACACTCCCCAGGACAGGTACAGGCCGGGATTAGGTACAGAGTAAACCTCCCTCTACACTGTCCCCATCAAACACTCCCAGGACAGGAACAGCACGGGTTAGATACTGAATAAAGCTCCCTCTATACCGTCCCCAACACACACTCCCAGGACAGATACAGAACGGGGTTACATACAGAGTAATTCGCCCTCTACACATTCCCGATCTAACCACTCTCAGGACAGGCACAATACGGGGTTATATACAGAGGAAATATTCCTCTAAACTGTCCCCATCAAACACTCCCTGGGCAGGTACAGCATGGGGTGAGATACAGAGTAAAGCTCCCTCTACACTGTCCACATCAAACACTTCCAGGACTTTAACAGCACGGGCGTAGATACAGAGTAAAGCTCCCTCTACACTGTCCCCATCAAACACTCCGAGGATAGGTACAGCACGGTGTTGGATACAGAGTAATACTCCCTCTACACTGTCCTCATCAAACACTCCCAGGACAGGTACAGCACGGGGTTAGATACAGAGTAAAGCTCCCTCTACACCGTCCCCATCATACAGTCTCTGGACAGGTACAGCACGGCGTTAGATACAGAGTAAAGCTCCCTCTACACTGTCCCCATCAAACACTCGCAGGACAGGTACAGCCCGGGGTTAGATACACTGTAAAGGTCCCTCTACACCGTCCCCAACAAACACTCCCAGGACAGGTACAGCCCGGGGTTAGATACAGAGTAAAGGTCCCTCTACACCGTCCCAACAAACACTCGCAGGACAGGTACAGCCCGGGGTTAGATACAGAGTAAAGGTCCCTCTACACCGTCCCCAACAAACACTCCCAGGACAGGTACAGCACGGATTTCGAAACAGGGTAAAGCTCCCTCAACTCCGTCCCCATGAAACATTCATAGGACAGGTACAGCACGGGGTTTGATACAGAGTAAAGCTCCCTCTACACTGTCCCCATCAAACACTCCCAGGACAGGTACAGCACAGGGTTAGATACAGAGTAAAGGTCCCTCTAAAGTGTCCCCATCAAACACTCCCAGGACAGGTAGGGCACGGGGTTAGATACAGAGTAAAACTCCCTCTGCACTGTCCCCATTAAACACTCCCAGGACAGGTACAGCACGGCGATAGACAGAGATTAAAGATCCCTGTAGTCTGTACCCATCAATCAGTCCCAGGACAGGTCCAGCATGTGGTTAGATACAGAGCAAAGCTCCTTCTAAACCGTCCCCATCAAACACTCCCAGGACAGGTACAGCACGGGGTTAGATACAGAGTAAAGCTCCCACTACACTGTCCCCATCAAACAGTACCAGGACAGGTACAGAACGGGGTTAGTTAAAGAGTAAAGAAACCTCTACATTGTCCCCTTCAAACACACCCAGGTTAGGTACAGCACGGGTTTAGATACAGAGTTAAGCTCCCTCTACACTGTCCCCATCAAACCCTCCCAAGACAGGTACAGCACGGGGTTAGATACAGAGTAAAGCTCCCTCTACACCGTCCACATCATACACTCCCAGGACAGGTACAGCACGGTGTTAGATACAGAGTAAAGCTCCCTCTACACTGTCCCCATCAAACACTCGCAGGACAGGTACAGCCCGGGGTTAGATACAGAGTAAAGCTCCCGCTCCACCGACCCCAACAAACACTCCCAGCAGAGGTACAGCACGGATTTAGATACAGGGTAAAGCTCCCTCAACTCCGTCCCCATCAAACATTCACAGGACAGGTACAGCACGGGGTTAGATACCGAGTAAAGCTCCCTCTACACTGTCCCCATCAAACACTCCCAGGACAGGTACAGCACGGGGTTAGATACAGAGTAAAGCTCCCTCTACACTGTCCCCATCAAACACTCCCAGGACAGGTACAGCACGGGGTTAGATACAGAGTAAATCTCCCTCTACACTGTCCCCATCAAACACTCCGAGGATAGGTACAGCACGGGGTTAGATACAGAGTAAAGGTCCCTCTACACCGTCCCCAACAAACACTCCCAGGACAGGTACAGCCCGGTGTTAGATACATAGTAAAGGTCCCTCTACACCGTCCCCAACAAACACTCCCAGGACAGGTACAGCAGGGATTTCGAAACAGGGTAAAGCTCCCTCAACTCCGTCCCCATGAAACATTCATAGGACAGGTACAGCACGGGGTTTGATACAGAGTAAAGCTCCCTCTACACCGTCCCCATCAAACACTCCCAGGACAGGTACAGCACGACGTTAGATACAGAGTAAAGGTCCCTCTAAAGTGTCCCCATCAAACACTCCCAGGACAGGTAGGGCATGGGGTTAGATACAGAGTAAAACTCCCTCTGCACTGTCCCTATCAAACACTCCCAGGACAGGTACAGCACGGCGATAGACAGAGATTAAAGATCCCTGTAGTCTGTACCCATCAATCAGTCCCAGGACAGGTCCAGCATGTGGTTAGATACAGAGCAAAGCTCCTTCTAAACCGTCCCCATCAAACACTCCCAGGACAGGTACAGCACGGGGATAGATACAGAGTAAAGCTCCCACTACACTGTCCCCATCAAACAGTACCAGGACAGGTACAGAACGGGGTTAGATAAAGAGTAAAGCAACCTCTACATTGTCCCCTTCAAACACACCCAGGTTAGGTACAGCACGGGTTTAGATACAGAGTTAAGCTCCCTCTACACTGTCCCCATCAAACCCTCCCAAGACAGGTACAGCACGGCGTTAGATACAGAGTAAAGCTCCCTCTACACCGTCCACATCATACACTCCCAGGACAGGTACAGCACGGCGTTAGATACAGAGTAAAGCTCCCTCTATACTGTCCCCATCAAACACTCGCAGGACAGGTACAGCCCGGGGTTAGATACAGAGTAAAGCTCCCTCTCCACCGACCCCAACAAACACTCCCAGGACAGGTACAGCACGGATTTAGATACAGGGTAAAGCTCCCTCAACTCCGTCCCCATGAAACATTCACAGGACAGGTACAGCACGGGGTTATATACCGAGTAAAGCTCCCTCTACACTGTCCCCATCAAACACTCCCAGGACAGGTACAGCACGGGGTTAGATACAGAGTAAATCTCCCTCTACACTGTCCCCATCAAACACTCCCAGTACAGGTACAGCACGGGGTTAGATACAGAGTAAAACTCCCTCTGCACTGTCCCCGTCAAACACTCCCAGGACAGGTACAGCACGGGGTTAGATACAGAGTAAAGCACCCTCTACACTGTCCCCATCAAACACTCCCAGGACAGGTACAGCACGGGGTTAGATACAGAGTAAAGCTCCCTCTACACCGTCCCCATCAAACACTCCCAGGACAGGTACAGCACGGGGTTAGATACAGAGTAAAGGTGCCTCTAAAGTGTCCCCATCAAACACTCCCAGGACACGTAGAGCACGGGGTTAGATACAGAGTAAAGCTCCCACTGCACTGTCCCCATCAAACATTCCCAGGACAGGTACAGAACGGGGTTAGATACAGAGTAAAGCTCCCTCTACACTGTCCCCATCAAACACTCCCAGGACAGGTACAGCACGGCGTTAGATACAGAGTAAAGCTCCCTCTACACCGTCCCGATCAAACACTCCCAGGACAGGTACAGCACGCATATAGATACAGGGTAAAGCTCCCTCAACTCCGTCCCCATGAAACACTCACAGGACAGGTACAGCACGGGGTTAGATACAGAGTAAAGGTCCCTCTACACTGTCCCCATCAAACACTCCCCAGGACAGGTACAGGCCGGGGTTAGGTACAGAGTAAACCTCCCTCTACACTGTCCCCATCAAACACTCCCAGGACAGGAACAGCACGGGTTAGATACTGAATAAAGCTCCCTCTATACCGTCCCCAACACACACTCCCAGGACAGATACAGAACGGGGTTACATACAGAGTAATTCGCCCTCTACACATTCCCGATCTAACCACTCTCAGGACAGGCACAATACGGGGTTATATACAGAGGAAATATTCCTCTAAACTGTCCCCATCAAACACTCCCTGGGCAGGTACAGCATGGGGTGAGATACAGAGTAAAGCTCCCTCTACACTGTCCCCATCAAACACTCCCAGGACTTTAACAGCACGGGCGTAGATACAGAGTAAAGCTCCCTCTACACTGTCCCCATCAAACCCTCACAGGACAGGTACAGCACGGGGTTAGATACAGAGTAAAGCTCCCTCTACACTGTCCCCATTAAACACTCCAAGGACAGATACAGCACGGGGTTAGATACAGAGTAAAGCTCCCTCTACACTGTCCCCATCAAACACTCCAAGGACAGGTGCAGCACGGGGTTAGATACAGAGTAAAGCTCCCTCTACACCGTCCCCATCAAACACTCCCAGGACAGGTACAGCACAGGGTTAGATACAGAATAAAGATCCCTCTACACTGTCCCAATAAAACACAACCAGGGCAGGTACTGCACAGGGTTAGATAGAGAGTAAAGCTCCCTCTACACCGTCCCCAACAAACACTCCCAGGACAGGTACAGTTCGGGGTTAGATACTGAGTCAAGCTCCCTCTACACTGTCCCCAACAAACATTCCCAGGGAAGGTACAGAACGGGTTTAGATACAGAGTAAATCTCCCTCTGCACAGTCCCGATCAAACCACTCTCAGGACAAGCACAATACGGGGTTATATAAAGAGAAAATATCCCTCTAAACTGTCCCAATCAAACACTCCGAGGACAGGTACAGCACGGGTTTAGATACAGAGTAAAGGTCCCTCTACACCGTCCCTATCAAACACTCCCAGGACAGGTATAGCACGGGGTTAGATATAGAGTAAAGCTCCCTCTACAATGTCCCCATCAAACACTCCCAGGACAGGGACAGCACGGTGTTAGATACAGAGTAATGCTCCCTTCTCCCTGTCTCCATCAAACACTCCCAGGACAGGTACAGCACGGGGATAGATACAGAGTAAAGCTCCCTCTACACTGTCTCCATCAAACACTCCCAGGACAGGTACAGCACGGGGATAGATACAGAGTAAAGCTCCCACTACAGTGTCCCCATCAAACACTCCCAGGACAGGGACAGCACGGTGTTGATACAGAGCAAAGCTGCTTCTACACTGTCCCCATCAAACACTCCCAGGACAGGTACAGCACGGATATAGATACAGGGTAAAGCTCCCTCAACTCCATCCCCATGAAACACTCACAGGACAGGTACAGCACGGGGTTAGATACAGAGTAAAGCTCCCTCTACACCGTCCCCATCAAACACTCCCAGGACAGGTACAGCACAGGGTTAGATACAGAGTAAAGCTCCCTCTACACCGTCCTCATCAAACACTCACAGGACATGTACAGCATGGGGTTAGATACAGAGTAAAGCTCCCTCTACACTGTCCCCATCAAACACTCCCAGGACAGGTACAGTTCGGGGTTAGATACAGAGTAAAGCTCCCTCTACACTGCTCCCAACAAACATTCCCAGGACAGGTACAGAACGGGGTTAGATACAGAGTAAATCTCCCTATGCACAGTCCCAATCAAACCACTCTCAGGACAAGCACAATATGGGGTTATATACAGAGAAAATATCCCTCTAAACTGTCCCAATCAAACACTCCCAGGAGAGTTACAGCACGAGGTTAGATATAGAGTAAAGCTCCCTCTACACGGTCCCCAACAAACACTCCCAGGACAGGAACAGCACGGGGTTAGATACAGAGTAAACCTCCCTCTACACTCTCCCCATGAAAACTACCAGGACAGGTACAGCACGGGTTTAGATACAGAGTAAATCTAACTCTACACCGTCCCCATCAAACATTCCTAGCGCAGATAAAACACGGGGTTAGATACAGAGTACAGCTCCCTCTACACCGTCCCCATCAAACACTCCCAGAACAGGTACAGCACGGGGTAAGATACAGATAAAACTCCCTCTACAATGTCCCCATCAAACACTCCCAGGACCGGTACAGCACGGGGTTAGATACAGAGTAAAGCTCCCTATACTCCGTCCCCATCAAACACTCCCAGGACAAATACAACACGGGGTTAGATACAGAATAAAGCTCCCTCTATACCGTCCCCAACACACACTCCCAGGACAGATACAGAACGGGGTTACATACAGAGTAATTCGCCCTCTACACATTCCCGATCTAACCACTCTCAGGACAGGCATAATACGGGGTTATATACAGAGGAAATATTCCTCTAAACTGTCCCAATCAAACACTCCCTGGACAGGTACAGTTCGGGGTTAGATACAGAATAAAGCTCCCTCTACACTGTCCCCATCAAACACTCCCAGGGCAGGTACAGCATGGGGTTAGATACAGAGTAAAGCTCCCTCTACACTGTCCCCATCAAACACTCCCAGGACTTAACAGCACGGGCGTAGATACAGAGTAAAGCTCCCTCTACACTGTCCCCGTCAAACACTCCCAGGACAGGTACAGCACGGGGTTAGATACAGAGTAAAGCTCCCTATACTCCGTCCCCATCAAACACTCCCAGGACAAATACAGCACAGGGTTAGATACTGAGTAAAGCTCCATCTACACTCTCCCCAACAAACATTCCGAGGGAAGGTACAGAGCGGGTTTAGATACAGAGTAAATCTCCCTCTACACCGTCCCCATCAAACACTCCCAGGACAGGTACAGCACAGGGTTAGATACAGAATAAAGATCCCTCTACACTGTTCCAATAAAACACAACCAGGGCAGGTACTGCACAGGGTTAGATAGAGAGTAAAGCTCCCTCTACACCGTCCCCAATAAACACTCCCAGGACAGGTACAGTTCGGGGTTAGATACTGAGTAAAGCTCCCTCTACACTGTCCCCAACAAACATTCCCAGGGAAGGTACAGAACGGGTTTAGATACAGAGTAAAGCTCCCTCTGCACAGTCCCGATCAAACCACTCTCAGGACAAGCACAATACGGGGTTATATAAAGAGAAAATATCCCTCTAAACTGTCCTAATCAAACACTCCGAGGACAGGTACAGCACGGGTTTAGATACAGAGTAAAGGTCCCTCTACACCGTCCACATCATACACTCCCAGGACAGGTATAGCACGGGGTTAGATACAGAGTAAAGCTCCCTCTACACCATCCCCAACAAACACTCCCAGGACAGGTACAGCACGGGGTTAGATACAGAGTAAAGCTCCCTCTACACTGTCCCCATCAAACACTCCCAGGACAGGTACAGCACGAGGTTAGATACAGAGTAAAGCTCCCACTACACTGTCCCCATCAAACACTCCCAGGACAGGTACAGCCTGGGGTTAGATACAGAGTAAAGCTCCCTCTACACTGTCCCCATCAAACACTCCCAGGACAGGTACAGCACGGGGTTAGATACAGAGTAAAGCTCCCTCTACACTGTCCCCATCAAACACTCCCAGGACAGCTACAGCCTGGGGTTAGATACAGAGTAAATCTCCCTCTACACTGTCCCCATCAAACACTCCCAGGACAGGTACAGCACGGCGTTGGATACAGACTAAAGCTCCCTCTACACCGTCCCCATTAAAAACTCCCAGGGAAGGTTCAGCCTGGGTAATATTCATTTTGCAAAACTGCAAGAGCTCTTATCAACTTTAAATCACTTTCTCTCTATAGGTTTTTTTTTGGAAACCACATACAAGCTCATTAGCCCTGGTGAATCTGATAGCGATCTCCACCTTCTTCATCTGGGTATTCACCCAAATCTGCACAATTTCCCTCTCTCTGCAACCTCCCACACATTACACAACCCTCCCTATCTCTGTAACCTCCTCCAGTCCCTACACCCCTCCCTATCTCCGTAACCTCCTCCAGCCCTTACAACCTTCCCTATCTCCGTAACCTCCTCCGGCCCCTACAACACTCCCTATCTCTGTAACCTCCTCCAGCCCCTACACCCCTCCCTATCTCTGTAACCTCCTCCAGCCCCTACACCCCTCCCTATCTCTGTAACCTCCTCCAGCCCCTACACCCCTCCCTATCTCTGTAACCTCCTCCGGCCCCTACAACCCTCCCTATCTCTGTAACCTCCTCCAGCCCCTACACCCCTCCCCATCTCTGTAACTTCCTCCAGACCCTACACCCCTCCCTATCTCTGTAACCTCCTCCAGCCCCTACACCCCTCCCTATCTCTGTAACCTCCTCCAGCCCCTACACCCCTCCCTATCTCTGTAACGTCCTCCAGCCCATACAATCCTCCCTATCTCTGTAACCTCCTCCAGCCCCTACAACCCTCCCTATCTCTGTAACCTCCTCCAGCCCCTACAACTCTCCCATCTCTGTAACCTCCTCCAGCCCCTACACCCCTCCCTATCTCTGTAACCTCCTCCAACCCCTACAACCCTCCCTATCGCTGTAACCTCCTCCAGCCCCTACAACCCTCCCTATCTCTGTAACCTCCTCCAGCCCCTACAACCCTCCCTATCTCTGTAACCTCCTCCAGCCCCTACAACCCTCCCTATCTCTGTTACATCCTCCAGCCCCTACAGCGCTCCCTATCTCAGTAACCTCCTCCAGCCCTTACAACCCTCCCTATCTCTTTAACCTCCTCCAGCCCCTACAACCCTCCCTATCTCTGTAACCTCCTCCAGCCCCTACAACCCTCCCTATCTCTGTTACATCCTCCAGCCCCTACACCCCTCCCTATCTCTGTAACCTCCTCCAGCCCCTACAACCCTATCTCTGTAACCTCCTCCAGCCCCTACAACCCTCCCTATCTCTGTAACCCTCCTACGACCCTCCGAGATCTCTGCGCTCCTCCAATTCCGGCCTCTTGACCATCCCCCCCGATTTTAATCGCTCCACCATCGGCGGCCGTGCCTTCAGCTGCCTGGGGCCCTGAGCTCTGGAATTCACTCCCTCAACCTCGCCACCTGTCAATTCTCTCTTTTGATGCTTAAAAGCTTAAAACCTCTCTCTCCTTTGCCAAGACTTGGTCACCTTCCCCCAAACATCCGTCTTGTCTTGCGCAGGGTTAGGATTTGGCTAATAACCCTGCCTCCCTGGGGGATGTCCGACATTCTGCCTGAGTGTCGCTATGTAAATGCCCGATGGTGGACCTCGACCCGCTCTCTGGATCCATGAGCTTTGCCCCTCCCAGTGTCTTCCGAATGTGTTCCTTCACTGGCTCCTAGGGGGCGATATCGGTGACAATTCTCTTGTTCTATCAACTTCCTGTTCTATCGGCCTTAACCTTTGACTTGCCCCTCTTCTGGTTGGTTGAAATGGGAGAAACTTCGGCCATCGGTGGCGCCCCCTGTTGCAAAATACTTGAGGCGGACAAAGGAGAATGCGGCCTTCAAATTTTCAGACCTTTATTTGGAACTGATTCAAGTTTGCAGAGTTTACAGCGGAGAGAGGGAGGGAGGAGAAATCGCATCCCAGTTCATCACCGGGGAGAGACACGTCCTGAGCAAATCCCAATTCCTGTCACCAGGATCCCAAAAGTGGAGGGCGGATAACAGGAGGACGCTTGGTGGGGGGGTGGTGGAGGGGTCAGGCCGGGAGAGGTGGGTGTGTCGCAGGTTTCGAGGGCTAAATTTGGAGTGGGTAACCCCGCCCTGTCGGAGGGTCAGCGCTGAGGGGGTGCCACACTGTCGGAGGGTCAGTACTGAGGGAGCGCCGCACTGTTGGAGGGTCAGTACTGAGGGAGCTCCGCATTGTCGGAGGGTCAGTACTGAGGGAGTGCCGCACTGTCGGAGGGTCAGTACTGAGGGAGTGCCGCACTGTCGGAGGGTCAGTACTGAGGGAGTGCCGCACTGTTGGAGGGTCAGTACTGAGGGAGTGCCGCACTGTCGGAGGGTCAGTACTGAGGGAGTGCCGCACTGTCGGAGGGTCAGTACTGAGGGAGTGCCGCACTGTCGGAGGGTCAGTACTGAGGGAGCTCCGCACTGTCGGAGGGTCAGCGCTGAGCGGGCGCCGCACTGTCAGAGGGTCAGTACTGAGGGAGCGCCGCACTGTCGGAGGGTCAGTACTGAGGGAGTGCCGCACTGTCGGAGGGTCAGTACTGAGGGAACGTCAGCACTAAGTTGCTGGGCACAGCTCTCACTGGGAGTTACTGTGTACAGTTTTGCGCACTGCACCTTAGCAGAGAAAGGGACATGCAGATAAGGAGCTTTAATCGAGATAGGATCAGAAATGGTCTCCCTGAATGTTGGAACAGGATTCAAGGGGCTGAATGGGGGCCTCCTCCTATTCCTGTGTAACAGGCTCGAGGAGGGGGGGCCGAATGGCCTCCTCCTGTCTCCTTGTGCTAAATTTTGGGTAAGGGACAGGGAGACAAATGTGGGATCGGTGGGGGGGTGCGTGTCACCCGTGGTGAGGGGCGGCGGTGGTGAACCCGTGGCTACTTCTTGGTGTTGGTCCGCTCGATCCTGACTGTGGCCTCGGTGTCGGGCGGCGGGGAGGACAGGCCCGACTCCTCGCTGAACCGTCGCTCGAAGATGCTGGGCAGCGACTCCCGGAACTTGACCTTCAGT
>NW_027599884.1:0-20704 GCF_964194155.1 Cetorhinus maximus | reverse complement strand
CCTGGCAGTGACTATCTCTCTCTCCCCTACATGGACCCCGGCATTGACTCTCTCTCTCTCCCCCACACGGACCTCGGCAGTGACTCTCTCTCTCTCTCCCTCAAGGACCCCGGCAGTGACTCTCTCTCTCTCTCTCTCTGCCCCACAGACCCCGTCAGTGACACTCTCTTTCCCCCACAGACTCCGGCAGTGACTCTGTCTCTCTCCCCCATGGACCCCGGAAGTGAATCTCTCTCCAATATGGACCCGGGGAGTGACGCTCTCTCCCCATGCACCCCGGCAGTGGCTCTCTCTCTCTCCCATATGGATCCCGTCAGTGACACTCTCTCTCTCCCATATGGACCCCGGCAGTGACTCTCTCTTCCATATTGAGCCGGGGAGTGACTCTCTCTCCCCATCGACCCCGGCAGTGACTCTCTGTCTCTCCCCCATGGACCCCGGCAATGACTCTCTCTCTCTCCCATATGGACCCCGGCAGTATCTCTCTCTCACTCCCCCATGGACCCCGGCAGTGACTCCCTCTCTCTCCCCCACAGACCCAGGCAGTGACTCCCTCTCTCTCCCCATTGAGCCCCGGCAGTGCATCTCTATCTCTCTCCCCCATGGACTCCGACAGTGACTCTCTCTCTCTCCCCGTGAACCCCGGCAGTGACTCTCTCTCTCTCCCCCATGGACCCCGGCAGTGACTCTCTCTCTCTCTCTCCCCCATGGACACCGGCAGTGACTCTCTCTCTCTCCCACATGGACCCCGGCAGTGACTCTCTCTCTCTTTCCCCCACAGAGCCCAGCAGTGACTCTCTCTCTCTCTCCTTTGGACCCCGGCAGTGACTCTCTCTCTCTCTCTCCCCCATGGACACCGGCAGTGACTCTGTCTCTCTTCCCCCCACAGACCCCGGCAGTGACTCTCTCTCTCTCTCCACCACAGACCCCGGCAGTGACTCTCTCTCTCTCTCCACCACAGACCCCGGCAGTGACTCTCTCTCTCTTTCCCCCACAGAGCCCAGCAGTGACTCTCTCTCTCTCTCTCCTTTGGACCCCGGCAGTGACTCTCTCTCTCTCTCTCCCCCATGGACACCGGCAGTGACTCTGTCTCTCTTCCCCCCACAGACCCCGGCAGTGACTCTCTCTCTCTCTCCACCACAGACCCCGGCAGTGACTCTCTCTCTCTCTCCACCACAGACCCCGGCAGTGACTCTCTCTCTCTTTCCCCCACAGACCCCGGCAGTGACTCTCTCTCTCTCCCCCAATGACACCGGTAGTTTCTCTCTCTCTCCCCCATGGACCCCGATAGTTTCTCTGTCTCTCTCCCATGGACCCCGGTAGTTTCTCTCTCTCTCCCCCACAGACACCGGCAGTGACTCTCTCTCCACATTGACCCGGGCAGTGACTCTCTCTCTCTCCCCCATTGAACCCAGCAGTGACTGTCTCTCTCTTTCCCCCATGGACCCCGGCAGTGTGTCTCTCTCTCTCTCCCCCACAGACCCCGGCAGTGACTCTCTCTCTCTCTCCCCCTTGGACCCGGGCAGTGAGTCTCTCTCTCTCCCACGCACACCCCGCCAGTGACTCTCTCTCTCTCTCCCCCACGGACCCCGGCAGTGACTCTCTCTCCCCCACATGGACCCCGGCAGTGACTCACTCTCTCTGCCCCATGGACCCCGGCAGTGACTCTCTCTCTCCCCCATGGACCCCGACAGTGACTCTCTCTCTCTGCACCAATGACCCCGGAAGTTTCTCTCTCTCTCCCCCATGGACCCCGGTAGTTTCTCGCTCTCTCCCCATGGACCCCGGTAGTTTCTCTCTCTCTCCCCCATGGACCCCGGTAGTTTCTCTCTCTCTCCCCCATGGACCCCGGTAGTTTCTCTGTCTCTCTCCCATGGACCCCGGTAGTTTCTCTCTCTCTCCCCCACAGACACCGGCAGTGACTCTCTCTCCACATTGACCCGGGCAGTGACTCTCTCTCTCTCCCCCATTGTACCCAGCAGTGACTCTCTCTCTCTCTTACCCCCATGGACCCCGGCAGTGAGACTCTTCCTCTCTCCCCCATGGACCCCGGCAGAGACTCTCTCTCTCTCCCCCACATGGACCCCGGCACTGACTCTCTCTCTCTCCCCCATGGACCCCGGCAGTGACTCTCTCTCTCTCTCTCTGCCCCAAGGACCCCGGCAGTGACTCTCTCTCTCTCCCCATGGACCCCGGCAGTGACTCTCTCTCTCTCCCCCACAGACCCCGACAGTGACTCTCTCTCTCTCCCCCCACGGACCCCGCCAGTGACTCTCTCTCTCTCTGCCTCATGGACCCCGACAGTGACTTTCATTGACCCCGTTGTTTCTCTCTCCCTCCCCCATGGACACAGGTAGTTTCTCTCTCTCTCCCCCATGGACCACGGTAGTTTCTCTCTCTCTCCCCCAAGACCCCGGCAGTGACTCTCTCTCCCATATGGAGCAGGGCAGTGACTCTCTCTCTCTCCCCCATGGACCCCGGCAGTGACACTCTCTATCTCTCCCACGTGGACTCCGGCAGTGACTCTCTCTCTCTCTCCCCATTGGACCCCGGCAGTGAATCTCTATCTCTCTCCCCCATGGACCCCGGCAGTGACTCTCTCTCTCTCACCCCCATGGGCCCCGGAGTGACTCTCTCTCTCTCCCCCATGGAAACAGGTAGTTTCTCTCTCTCTCCCCCAAAGACACCGGCAATGACTCTCTCTCCCACATGGACCCGGGTAGTGACTCTCTCTCTTTCCCCCATGCACCCCGCCAGTGACTCTCTCTCTCTCTCCCCCTTGGACCCCGCCAGTGACTCTCTCTCTCTCTCCCCCACGGACCCCGGCAGTGACTCTCTCTCTCTTTCCCCCATGGACCCCGGCAGTGACTCTCTCTCTCCCATGGACCCCGACAGTGACTCTCTCTCTCTGCACCAATGACCCCGGTAGTTTCTCTCTCTCTCCCCCATGGACCCCGGTAGTTTCTCGCTCTCTCCCCATGGACCCCGGTAGTTTCTCTCTCTCTCCCCCATGGACCCCGGTAGTTTCTCTCTCTCTCCCCCAAGACACCGGCAGTGACTCTCTCTCTCTCCCCATTGGACCCCGGCAGTGACTCTCTCTCCCAATTGGAACCCGGCAGTGACTCTCTCTCTCTCTCCCACATGGACCCCGGCAGTTACTCTATCTCTCTACCCCACAGACCGCGGCTGTGACTCTCTCTCTCTCCCCCACTGACCACAGCAGTGACTCTCTCTCTCTCCCCCATGGACCCCGGCAGTGACTCTCTCTCTCTCTCCCACATGGACCCCGGCAGTGACTCTCTCTCTCTGCACCAATGACCCCGGAAGTTTCTCTCTCTCTCCCCCATGGACCCCGGTAGTTTCTCGCTCTCTCCCCATGGACCCCGGTAGTTTCTCTCTCTCTCCCCCATGGACACAGGTAGTTTCTCTCTCTCTCCCCCATGGACCCCGGTAGTTTCTCTCTCTCTCCCCCAAGACACCGGCAGTGACTCTCTCTCTCTCCCCATTGGACCCCGGCAGTGACTCTCTCTCTCTCCCCATTGGAACCCGGCAGTGACTCTCTCTCTCTCTCTCCCACATGGACCCCGGCAGTGACTCTCTCTCTCTCCCCCACAGACTGCGGCAGTGACTCTCTCTCTCTCTCTCTCCCACATGGACCCCGGCAGTGACTCTCTCTCTCTCCCCATTGGACCCCGGCAGGGACTCTCTCTCTCTCTCCCCCATGGACCCCGGCTGTGACTCTCTCTCTCTCCCCCACTGACCCCAGCAGTGACTCTCTCTCTCTCCCCCATCGACCCGGGCAGTGATTCTCTCACTCTCTCCCCCATGGACCCCGACAGTGACTCTCTCTCTCCCCGTGTTCGCGGCTTTGACTCTCTCTCTTTCCCCCACAGACCCCGGCAGTGACTCTCTCTCTCCCCCCACATGGACCCCGGCAGTGACACTCTCTCTCCCCCAAGGACCCCGGCAGTGACTCTCTCTCTCTCTCCCCCATGGACCCCGGCAGTGACTCTCTCTCTCTCTCCCCCATGGACCCCGGCAGTGGCACTCTCTCTCTCTCCCCCATGGACCCCGGCAGTGGCACTCTCTCTCTCCCACCACAGACCCCGGAAGTGACACTCTCTCTCTCCCCCATGGACACCTACAGTTTCTCTCTCTCTCCCCCATGGACCCCGGTAGTTTCTCTCTAATTCCCCCATGGACCACGTTAGTTTCGCTCTCTCTCCCCCATGGAGCCCTGTACTTTCTCTCTCTCTCCCCCACAGACACCGGCAGTGAGTCTCTCTCCCAAATGGACCCGGGCAGTGACTCTCTCTCTCTCCCACATGGACCCCGGCAGTGACACTCTCTCTCTCCCCCCACAGACCCCTGCAGTGACACTCTCTCTCCCTCAATGACCCCGGTAGTTTCTCTCTAATTCCACCATGGACCACGTTAGGTTCTCTCTCTCTCCCCCATGGACAAAGGTAGTTTCTCTCTCTCCCCCATGGACCCCTGTACTTTCTCTCTCTCTCCCCCACAGACACCGGCAGTGAGTCTCCCTCCCATATGGACCCGGGCAGTGACTCTCTCTCTCTCCCCCATGGACCCATGCAGTGAGTCTCTCCCTCTCTCCCCCATTGACCCTGGCAGTGACTATCTCTCTTTCCCCTACAAGGACCCCGGCAGTGACTCTCTCTCTCTCTCCCACACGGACCTCGGCAGTGACTCTCTCTCTCTCTCCCCCATGGACCCATGCAGTGAGTCTCTCCCACTATCCCCCATGGACCCATGCAGTGAGTCTCTCCCTCTCTCCCCCATTGACCCTGGCAGTGACTATCTCTCTCTCCCCTACATGGACCCCGGCATTGACTCTCTCTCTCTCCCCCACACGGACCTCGGCAGTGACTCTCTCTCTCTCTCCCTCAAGGACCCCGGCAGTGACTCTCTCTCTCTCTCTCTCTGCCCCACAGACCCCGTCAGTGACACTCTCTTTCCCCCACAGACTCCGGCAGTGACTCTGTCTCTCTCCCCCATGGACCCCGGAAGTGAATCTCTCTCCAATATGGACCCGGGGAGTGACGCTCTCTCCCCATGCACCCCGGCAGTGGCTCTCTCTCTCTCCCATATGGATCCCGTCAGTGACACTCTCTCTCTCCCATATGGACCCCGGCAGTGACTCTCTCTTCCATATTGAGCCGGGGAGTGACTCTCTCTCCCCATCGACCCCGGCAGTGACTCTCTGTCTCTCCCCCATGGACCCCGGCAATGACTCTCTCTCTCTCCCATATGGACCCCGGCAGTATCTCTCTCTCACTCCCCCATGGACCCCGGCAGTGACTCCCTCTCTCTCCCCCACAGACCCAGGCAGTGACTCCCTCTCTCTCCCCATTGAGCCCCGGCAGTGCATCTCTATCTCTCTCCCCCATGGACTCCGACAGTGACTCTCTCTCTCTCCCCGTGAACCCCGGCAGTGACTCTCTCTCTCTCCCCCATGGACCCCGGCAGTGACTCTCTCTCTCTCTCTCCCCCATGGACACCGGCAGTGACTCTCTCTCTCTCCCACATGGACCCCGGCAGTGACTCTCTCTCTCTTTCCCCCACAGAGCCCAGCAGTGACTCTCTCTCTCTCTCCTTTGGACCCCGGCAGTGACTCTCTCTCTCTCTCTCCCCCATGGACACCGGCAGTGACTCTGTCTCTCTTCCCCCCACAGACCCCGGCAGTGACTCTCTCTCTCTCTCCACCACAGACCCCGGCAGTGACTCTCTCTCTCTCTCCACCACAGACCCCGGCAGTGACTCTCTCTCTCTTTCCCCCACAGAGCCCAGCAGTGACTCTCTCTCTCTCTCTCCTTTGGACCCCGGCAGTGACTCTCTCTCTCTCTCTCCCCCATGGACACCGGCAGTGACTCTGTCTCTCTTCCCCCCACAGACCCCGGCAGTGACTCTCTCTCTCTCTCCACCACAGACCCCGGCAGTGACTCTCTCTCTCTCTCCACCACAGACCCCGGCAGTGACTCTCTCTCTCTTTCCCCCACAGACCCCGGCAGTGACTCTCTCTCTCTCCCCCAATGACACCGGTAGTTTCTCTCTCTCTCCCCCATGGACCCCGATAGTTTCTCTGTCTCTCTCCCATGGACCCCGGTAGTTTCTCTCTCTCTCCCCCACAGACACCGGCAGTGACTCTCTCTCCACATTGACCCGGGCAGTGACTCTCTCTCTCTCCCCCATTGAACCCAGCAGTGACTGTCTCTCTCTCTTACCCCCATGGACCCCGGCAGTGAGTCTCTTCCTCTCTCCCTCAAGGACCCCGGCAGTGACTCTCTCTCTCTCTCCCCCACAGACCCCGGCATTGACTCTCTCTCTCTCTGCCCCACAGACCCCGTCAGTGACACTCTCTTTCCCCCACAGACTCCGGCAGTGACTCTGTCTCTCACCCCCATGGACCCCGGAAGTGACTCTCTCTCCAATATGGACCCGGGGAGTGACGCTCTCTCCCCATGCACCCCGGCAGTGGCTCTCTCTCTCTCCCATATGGATCCCGTCAGTGACACTCTCTCTCTCCCATATGCACCCCGGCAGTGACTCTCTCTTCCATATTGAGCCGGGGAGTGACTCTCTCTCCCCATCGACCCCGGCAGTGACTCTCTGTCTCTCCCCCATGGACCCCGGCAGTGACTCTCTCTCCCATATGAACCCGGCAGTGACTCTCTCTCTCTCCCATATGGACCCCGGCAGTATCTCTCTCTCACTCCCACATGGAACCCGGCAGTGACTCTCTCTCTCTCTCCCCCACAGACCCCAGCAGTGACTCTCTCTCTCTCTCCTTTGGACCCCGGCAGTGACTCTCTCTCTCTCTCCCCCAAGGACCCCGACAGTGACTCTCTCTCTCTTTCCCCCACAGACCCCGGCAGTGACTCTCTCTCTCTCAAGGACCCCGGCAGTGACTCTCTCTCTCTCTCCACCATAGACCCCGGCAGTGACTCTCTCTCTCTTCCCCCCACAGACCCCGGCAGTGACTCTCTCTCTCTCTCTCTCCACCACAGACCCCGGCAGTGACTCTCTCTCTCTCTCCACCACAGACCCCGGCAGTGACTCTCTCTCTCTTTCCCCCACAGACCCCGGCAGTGACTCTCTCTCTCTCCCCCATGGACCCCGGCAATGACTCTCTCTCTCTCCCCCATGGAAACAGGTAGTTTCTCTCTCTCTCCCCCAAAGACACCGGCAATGACTCTCTCTCTCTCTCCCACAGACCCCGGCAGTGACTTTCTCTCTCTCCCCCATTGACCCCGGTAGTTTCTCTCTCTCTTCCCCATGGACACAGGTAATTTCTCTCTCTCTCCCCCATGGACCCTGGAAGTTTCTCTCTCTCTCCCCCAAGACCCCGGCAGTGACTCTCTCTCTCTCCCAAATGGACCTGGGCAGTGACTCTCTCTCTCTCCCCATCGACCCCGGCAGTGACTCTCTGTCTCTCCCCCATGGACCCCGGCAGTGACTCGCTCTCTCTCTCCCACATATACCCCGGCAGTGACTCTATCTCTCTCCCATATGGACCCCTGCAGTGACTCTCTCTCACTCCCCCATGGACCCCGGCAGTGACTCTCTCTCTCTCCCCCATGGACCCCGGCAGTGACTCTCTCTCTCTCCCACATCTACCCCGGCTGTGACTCTCTCCCATATGGACCCCGGCAGTGAATCTCTATCTCTCTCCACCATGGACCCCGACAGTGACTCTCTCTCTCTCCCCGTGAACCCCGGCAGTGACTCTCTCTCTCTCCCCACAGGCCCCGGCAGTGACTCTCTCTCTTTCCCCCATGGATCCGGGTAGTTTCTCTCTCTCTCCCCCATGGACCCCGGTAGTTTCTCTCTATCTCCCCCATGGACCCCGATAGTTTCTCTCTCTCTCCCCCAGAGACACCGACAGTGACTCGCTCTCTCTCCCCATGGACCCCTGCAATGACACACTCTCTCTCCCCATGGACCCCAGCAGTGACTCTCTCTCTCTCCCCATGGACCCCGGCAGTGACTCTCTCTCTCTCTCCCCCGTGGACCCCGGCAGTCACTCTCTCTCTCCCCCCTCAGACCCCGGCAGTGACTCTCTCTTTCTACCCCCACAAACGCCGGCTGTGACTCTCTCTCTGTCTCTCCCCCCCATGGACCCCGGCAGTGACTCTCTCTCTCTCTCCCCCACGGACCCCGGCAGTGATTCTCTCTCTCTCCCCCATGGACCCCCGTAGTTTCCATCTCTCTCCCCTATGGACCCCGGTCGATTCTCTCTCTCCCCCCCACAGACACCGGCATTGACTCTCTCTCTCTCTCCCATATGGACCCGGGCAGTGACTCTCTCTCTCTCCCCCATGGACCCCGACAGTGACTCTCTCTCTCTCTCTCCCCCATTGTAACCAGCAGTGACTCTCTCTCTCTCTCCCCCAAGGACCCCGACAGTGACTCTCTCTCTCTCTCCCACATGGACCCCGACAGTGACTCTCTCTCTCTCTCCCACATGGACCCCGACAGTGACTCTCTCTCTCTCCCCCACAGACTGCGGCAGTGACTCTCTCTCTCTCTCTCTCCCACATGGACCCCGGCAGTGACTCTCTCTCTCTCCCCATTGGACCCCGGCAGGGACTCTCTCTCTCTCCCCCATGGACCCCGGCTGTGACTCTCTCTCTCTCCCCCACTGACCCCAGCAGTGACTCTCTCTCTCTCCCCCATCGACCCGGGCAGTGATTCTCTCACTCTCTCCCCCATGGACCCCGACAGTGACTCTCTCTCTCCCCGTGTTCGCGGCTTTGACTCTCTCTCTTTCCCCCACAGACCCCGGCAGTGACTCTCTCTCTCCCCCCACATGGACCCCGGCAGTGACACTCTCTCTCCCCCAAGGACCCCGGCAGTGACTCTCTCTCTCTCTCCCCCATGGACCCCGACAGTGACTCTCTCTCTCTCTCCCCCATGGACCCCGGCAGTGGCACTCTCTCTCTCCCACCACAGACCCCGGCAGTGACACTCTCTCTCTCCCCCATGGACACCGGCAGTTTCTCTCTCTCTCCCCCATGGACCCCGGTAGTTTCTCTCTAATTCCCCCATGGACCACGTTAGTTTCGCTCTCTCTCCCCCATGGAGCCCTGTACTTTCTCTCTCTCTCCCCCACAGACACCGGCAGTGAGTCTCTCTCCCAAATGGACCCGGGCAGTGACTCTCTCTCTCTCCCACATGGACCCCGGCAGTGACACTCTCTCTCTCCCCCCACAGACCCCGGCAGTGACACTCTCTCTCCCTCAATGACCCCGGTAGTTTCTCTCTAATTCCACCATGGACCACGTTAGGTTCTCTCTCTCTCTCCCCCATGGACACAGGTAGTTTCTCTCTCTCCCCCATGGACCCCTGTACTTTCTCTCTCTCTCCCCCACAGACACCGGCAGTGAGTCTCCCTCCCATATGGACCCGGGCAGTGACTCTCTCTCTCTCCCCCATGGACCCATGCAGTGAGTCTCTCCCTCTATCCCCCATGGACCCCGGCAGTGAGACTCTCCCTCTCTCCCCCATTGACCCTGGCAGTGACTATCTCTCTCTCCCCTACAAGGACCCCGGCAGTGACTCTCTCTCTCTCTCCCACACGGACCTCGGCAGTGACTCTCTCTCTCTCTCCCCCATGGACCCATGCAGTGAGTCTCTCCCACTATCCCCCATGGACCCATGCAGTGAGTCTCTCCCTCTCTCCCCCATTGACCCTGGCAGTGACTATCTCTCTCTCCCCTACATGGACCCCGGTATTGACTCTCTCTCTCTCCCCCACACGGACCTCGGCAGTGACTCTCTCTCTCTCTCCCTCAAGGACCCCGGCAGTGACTCTCTCTCTCTCTCTCTCTGCCCCACAGACCCCGTCAGTGACACTCTCTTTCCCCCACAGACTCCGGCAGTGACTCTGTCTCTCTCCCCCATGGACCCCGGAAGTGAATCTCTCTCCAATATGGACCCGGGGAGTGACGCTCTCTCCCCATGCACCCCGGCAGTGGCTCTCTCTCTCTCCCATATGGATCCCGTCAGTGACACTCTCTCTCTCCCATATGGACCCCGGCAGTGACTCTCTCTTCCATATTGAGCCGGGGAGTGACTCTCTCTCCCCATCGACCCCGGCAGTGACTCTCTGTCTCTCCCCCATGGACCCCGGCAATGACTCTCTCTCTCTCCCATATGGACTCCGGCAGTGACTCTCTCTCTCTCTCTCCCACATGGACCCCGGCAGTGACTCTCTCTCTCTCCCCCACAGACTGCGGCAGTGACTCTCTCTCTCTCTCTCTCCCACATGGACCCCGGCAGTGACTCTCTCTCTCTCCCCATTGGACCCCGGCAGGGACTCTCTCTCTCTCTCCCCCATGGACCCCGGCTGTGACTCTCTCTCTCTCCCCCACTGACCCCAGCAGTGACTCTCTCTCTCTCCCCCATCGACCCGGGCAGTGATTCTCTCACTCTCTCCCCCATGGACCCCGACAGTGACTCTCTCTCTCCCCGTGTTCGCGGCTTTGACTCTCTCTCTTTCCCCCACAGACCCCGGCAGTGACTCTCTCTCTCCCCCCACATGGACCCCGGCAGTGACACTCTCTCTCCCCCAAGGACCCCGGCAGTGACTCTCTCTCTCTCTCCCCCATGGACCTCGGCAGTGACTCTCTCTCTCTCTCCCCCATGGACCCCGGCAGTGGCACTCTCTCTCTCTCCCCCATGGACCCCGGCAGTGGCACTCTCTCTCTCCCACCACAGACCCCGGAAGTGACACTCTCTCTCTCCCCCATGGACACCTACAGTTTCTCTCTCTCTCCCCCATGGACCCCGGTAGTTTCTCTCTAATTCCCCCATGGACCACGTTAGTTTCGCTCTCTCTCCCCCATGGAGCCCTGTACTTTCTCTCTCTCTCCCCCACAGACACCGGCAGTGAGTCTCTCTCCCAAATGGACCCGGGCAGTGACTCTCTCTCTCTCCCACATGGACCCCGGCAGTGACACTCTCTCTCTCCCCCCACAGACCCCTGCAGTGACACTCTCTCTCCCTCAATGACCCCGGTAGTTTCTCTCTAATTCCACCATGGACCACGTTAGGTTCTCTCTCTCTCCCCCATGGACAAAGGTAGTTTCTCTCTCTCCCCCATGGACCCCTGTACTTTCTCTCTCTCTCCCCCACAGACACCGGCAGTGAGTCTCCCTCCCATATGGACCCGGGCAGTGACTCTCTCTCTCTCCCCCATGGACCCATGCAGTGAGTCTCTCCCTCTCTCCCCCATTGACCCTGGCAGTGACTATCTCTCTTTCCCCTACAAGGACCCCGGCAGTGACTCTCTCTCTCTCTCCCACACGGACCTCGGCAGTGACTCTCTCTCTCTCTCCCCCATGGACCCATGCAGTGAGTCTCTCCCACTATCCCCCATGGACCCATGCAGTGAGTCTCTCCCTCTCTCCCCCATTGACCCTGGCAGTGACTATCTCTCTCTCCCCTACATGGACCCCGGCATTGACTCTCTCTCTCTCCCCCACACGGACCTCGGCAGTGACTCTCTCTCTCTCTCCCTCAAGGACCCCGGCAGTGACTCTCTCTCTCTCTCTCTCTGCCCCACAGACCCCGTCAGTGACACTCTCTTTCCCCCACAGACTCCGGCAGTGACTCTGTCTCTCTCCCCCATGGACCCCGGAAGTGAATCTCTCTCCAATATGGACCCGGGGAGTGACGCTCTCTCCCCATGCACCCCGGCAGTGGCTCTCTCTCTCTCCCATATGGATCCCGTCAGTGACACTCTCTCTCTCCCATATGGACCCCGGCAGTGACTCTCTCTTCCATATTGAGCCGGGGAGTGACTCTCTCTCCCCATCGACCCCGGCAGTGACTCTCTGTCTCTCCCCCATGGACCCCGGCAATGACTCTCTCTCTCTCCCATATGGACCCCGGCAGTATCTCTCTCTCACTCCCCCATGGACCCCGGCAGTGACTCCCTCTCTCTCCCCCACAGACCCAGGCAGTGACTCCCTCTCTCTCCCCATTGAACCCCGGCAGTGCATCTCTATCTCTCTCCCCCATGGACTCCGACAGTGACTCTCTCTCTCTCCCCGTGAACCCCGGCAGTGACTCTCTCTCTCTCCCCATGGACCCCGGCAGTGACTCTCTCTCTCTCTCTCCCCCATGGACACCGGGCAGTGACTCTCTCTCTCTCCCACATGGACCCCGGCAGTGACTCTCTCTCTCTTTCCCCCACAGAGCCCAGCAGTGACTCTCTCTCTCTCTCCTTTGGACCCCGGCAGTGACTCTCTCTCTCTCTCTCCCCCATGGACACCGGCAGTGACTCTGTCTCTCTTCCCCCCACAGACCCCGGCAGTGACTCTCTCTCTCTCTCCACCACAGACCCCGGCAGTGACTCTCTCTCTCTCTCCACCACAGACCCCGGCAGTGACTCTCTCTCTCTTTCCCCCACAGAGCCCAGCAGTGACTCTCTCTCTCTCTCTCCTTTGGACCCCGGCAGTGACTCTCTCTCTCTCTCTCCCCCATGGACACCGGCAGTGACTCTGTCTCTCTTCCCCCCACAGACCCCGGCAGTGACTCTCTCTCTCTCTCCACCACAGACCCCGGCAGTGACTCTCTCTCTCTCTCCACCACAGACCCCGGCAGTGACTCTCTCTCTCTTTCCCCCACAGACCCCGGCAGTGACTCTCTCTCTCTCCCCCAATGACACCGGTAGTTTCTCTCTCTCTCCCCCATGGACCCCGATAGTTTCTCTGTCTCTCTCCCATGGACCCCGGTAGTTTCTCTCTCTCTCCCCCACAGACACCGGCAGTGACTCTCTCTCCACATTGACCCGGGCAGTGACTCTCTCTCTCTCCCCCATTGAACCCAGCAGTGACTGTCTCTCTCTCTTACCCCCATGGACCCCGGCAGTGAGTCTCTTCCTCTCTCCCTCAAGGACCCCGGCAGTGACTCTCTCTCTCTCTCCCCCACAGACCCCGGCATTGACTCTCTCTCTCTCTGCCCCACAGACCCCGTCAGTGACACTCTCTTTCCCCCACAGACTCCGGCAGTGACTCTGTCTCTCACCCCCATGGACCCCGGAAGTGACTCTCTCTCCAATATGGACCCGGGGAGTGACGCTCTCTCCCCATGCACCCCGGCAGTGGCTCTCTCTCTCTCCCATATGGATCCCGTCAGTGACACTCTCTCTCTCCCATATGCACCCCGGCAGTGACTCTCTCTTCCATATTGAGCCGGGGAGTGACTCTCTCTCCCCATCGACCCCGGCAGTGACTCTCTGTCTCTCCCCCATGGACCCCGGCAGTGACTCTCTCTCCCATATGAACCCGGCAGTGACTCTCTCTCTCTCCCATATGGACCCCGGCAGTATCTCTCTCTCACTCCCACATGGAACCCGGCAGTGACTCTCTCTCTCTCTCCCCCACAGACCCCAGCAGTGACTCTCTCTCTCTCTCCTTTGGACCCCGGCAGTGACTCTCTCTCTCTCTCCCCCAAGGACCCCGACAGTGACTCTCTCTCTCTTTCCCCCACAGACCCCGGCAGTGACTCTCTCTCTCTCAAGGACCCCGGCAGTGACTCTCTCTCTCTCTCCACCATAGACCCCGGCAGTGACTCTCTCTCTCTTCCCCCCACAGACCCCGGCAGTGACTCTCTCTCTCTCTCTCTCCACCACAGACCCCGGCAGTGACTCTCTCTCTCTCTCCACCACAGACCCCGGCAGTGACTCTCTCTCTCTTTCCCCCACAGACCCCGGCAGTGACTCTCTCTCTCTCCCCCATGGGCACCGGCAGCGACTCTCTCTCTCTCCCCCCACATGGACCCCGGCAGTGACTCTCTCTCTCTCCCCCACATGGACCCCGACAGTGACTCTCTTTCTCTCTCTCTCTCATGGACCCCGGCAGTGACTCTCTCTCTCTCTCTCTCATGGACCCCGGCAGTGACTCTCTCTCTATCCCCCCATGGACCCCGGCAGTGACTCTCTCTCTCTCCCACATGGACCCCGACAGTGATTCTCTCTCTCTCTCTCTCTCATGGACCCCAACAGTGACTCTCTCTCTCCCATATGGACCGCGTCAGTGACTCTCTCTCGTTCCCCCATGGACCCCGGCAGAGACTCTCTCTCGCTCCCCCATGGACCCCGGCAGTGACTCTCTCTCTCTCTCCCATGGACCCCGTCAGTGACTCTCTCTCTCTCTCTCCCCCACAGACCGAGGCAGTGTCTCTCTCTCTCTCTACCCCAAGGACCCCGGCAGTGACTCTCTCTCTCTCCCCCATGGATCCCGGCAATGACTCTCTCTCTCTCTCCCATATGGACCCCGTCATTGACTCTCTCTCTCTCTCCCCCATGGGCCCCGGCAGTGACTCTCTCTCTCTCCCCCATGGACCCCGACAGTGACTCTCTCTCTCTCCCCCATGGACCCCGGCAGTGAGTCTCTCCCTCTCTCCCCCATTGACCCCGGCAGTGACTCTTTCTCTCTCTCCCACATGGACCCCAGCAGTGACTCTCTCTCACTCTCCCCCACAGACCCCGGCAGTGACTCTCTCTCTCTCCCCCACATGGACCCCGGCAGTGACTCTCTCTCTCTCCCCCACATGGACCCCGGCAGTGACTCTCTCTCTCCCCCCACACGGACCCCGGCAGTGACTCTCTCTCTCTCTCCCCCACAGACCCCGGCAGTGACTCTTTCTCTCTCCCCCATGGACCCCGGAAGTGACTCTCTGTCTCTCCCCCATGGACCCCGGCAATGACTCTCTCTCTCTCCCCCATGGAAACAGGTAGTTTCTCTCTCTCTCCCCCAAAGACACCGGCAATGACTCTCTCTCTCTCTCCCACAGACCCCGGCAGTGACTTTCTCTCTCTCCCCCATTGACCCCGGTAGTTTCTCTCTCTCTTCCCCATGGACACAGGTAATTTCTCTCTCTCTCCCCCATGGACCCTGGAAGTTTCTCTCTCTCTCCCCCAAGACCCCGGCAGTGACTCTCTCTCTCTCCCAAATGGACCTGGGCAGTGACTCTCTCTCTCTCCCCATCGACCCCGGCAGTGACTCTCTGTCTCTCCCCCATGGACCCCGGCAGTGACTCGCTCTCTCTCTCCCACATATACCCCGGCAGTGACTCTATCTCTCTCCCATATGGACCCCTGCAGTGACTCTCTCTCACTCCCCCATGGACCCCGGCAGTGACTCTCTCTCTCTCCCCCATGGACCCCGGCAGTGACTCTCTCTCTCTCCCACATCTACCCCGGCTGTGACTCTCTCCCATATGGACCCCGGCAGTGAATCTCTATCTCTCTCCACCATGGACCCCGACAGTGACTCTCTCTCTCTCCCCGTGAACCCCGGCAGTGACTCTCTCTCTCTCCCCACAGGCCCCGGCAGTGACTCTCTCTCTTTCCCCCATGGATCCGGGTAGTTTCTCTCTCTCTCCCCCATGGACCCCGGTAGTTTCTCTCTATCTCCCCCATGGACCCCGATAGTTTCTCTCTCTCTCCCCCAGAGACACCGACAGTGACTCGCTCTCTCTCCCCATGGACCCCTGCAATGACACACTCTCTCTCCCCATGGACCCCAGCAGTGACTCTCTCTCTCTCCCCATGGACCCCGGCAGTGACTCTCTCTCTCTCTCCCCCGTGGACCCCGGCAGTCACTCTCTCTCTCCCCCCTCAGACCCCGGCAGTGACTCTCTCTTTCTACCCCCACAAACGCCGGCTGTGACTCTCTCTCTGTCTCTCCCCCCCATGGACCCCGGCAGTGACTCTCTCTCTCTCTCCCCCACGGACCCCGGCAGTGATTCTCTCTCTCTCCCCCATGGACCCCCGTAGTTTCCATCTCTCTCCCCTATGGACCCCGGTCGATTCTCTCTCTCCCCCCCACAGACACCGGCATTGACTCTCTCTCTCTCTCCCATATGGACCCGGGCAGTGACTCTCTCTCTCTCCCCCATGGACCCCGACAGTGACTCTCTCTCTCTCTCTCCCCCATTGTAACCAGCAGTGACTCTCTCTCTCTCTCCCCCAAGGACCCCGACAGTGACTCTCTCTCTCTCTCCCACATGGACCCCGACAGTGACTCTCTCTCTCTCTCCCACATGGACCCCGACAGTGACTCTCTATCTCTCTCTCTCTCTCTCTCTCTCATGGACCCCGGCAGTGACTCTCTCTCTCTCTCCCCCAAGGACCCCGACAGTGACTCTCTCTCTCTCCCCGTGAACCACGGCAGTGACTCTCTCTCTCTCCCCGATGGTCCTCGGCAGTGACTCTCTCTCTCTCTCCCCCATGGACCCCGACAGTGACTCTCTCTCTCTCTCCCCCATGGACCCCGACAGTGACTCTCTCTCTCTCCCCCACGGACCCCGGCAGTGAGTCTCTCCCTCTCTCCCCCACAGACCCCGGCAGTGACTCTCTCTCTCTCCCCCATGGACCCCGGCAGTGACTCTCTCTCTCTCCCCCACAGACCCCGGCAGTGACTCTCTCTGCCCCATGGACCACGGGAGTGTCTCTCTCTCTCTCCCCCATGGACCCCGGCAGTGACTCTCTCTCTCTCTCCCCCACAGACTCCGTCAGTGACTCTGTCTCTCTCCCCCACAGACCCCGGCAGTGACTCTCTCTCTCTCCCCCACAGACCCCGGCAGTGACTCTCTCTCTCTCCCCATTGAACCCCGGCAGTGACTCTCTCTCTCTCTCCCCCTTGGACCCTGGCAGTGAGTCTCTCTCTCTCCCACGCACACCCCGCCAGTGACTCTCTCTCTCCCCCCACATGGACCCCGGCAGTGACTCTCTCTCTCCCCCATGGACCCCGACAGTGACTCTCTCTCTCTGCACCAATGACCCCGGAAGTTTCTCTCTCTCTCCCCCATGGACCCCGGTAGTTTCTCGCTCTCTCCCCATGGACCCCGGTAGTTTCTCTCTCTCTCCCCCATGGACACAGGTAGTTTCTCTCTCTCTCTCCCCCATGGACCCCGGTAGTTTCTCTCTCTCTCCCCCAAGACACCGGCAGTGACTCTCTCTCTCTCCCCATTGGACCCCGGCAGTGACTCTCTCTCTCTCCCCATTGGAACCCGGCAGTGACTCTCTCTCTCTCTCTCCCACATGGACCCCGGCAGTGACTCTCTCTCTCTCCCCCACAGACTGCGGCAGTGACTCTCTCTCTCTCTCTCTCCCACATGGACCCCGGCAGTGACTCTCTCTCTCTCCCCATTGGACCCCGGCAGGGACTCTCTCTCTCTCCCCCATGGACCCCGGCTGTGACTCTCTCTCTCTCCCCCACTGACCCCAGCAGTGACTCTCTCTCTCTCCCCCATCGACCCGGGCAGTGATTCTCTCACTCTCTCCCCCATGGACCCCGACAGTGACTCTCTCTCTCCCCGTGTTCGCGGCTTTGACTCTCTCTCTTTCCCCCACAGACCCCGGCAGTGACTCTCTCTCTCCCCCCACATGGACCCCGGCAGTGACACTCTCTCTCCCCCAAGGACCCCGGCAGTGACTCTCTCTCTCTCTCCCCCATGGACCCCGACAGTGACTCTCTCTCTCTCTCCCCCATGGACCCCGGCAGTGGCACTCTCTCTCTCCCACCACAGACCCCGGCAGTGACACTCTCTCTCTCCCCCATGGACACCGGCAGTTTCTCTCTCTCTCCCCCATGGACCCCGGTAGTTTCTCTCTAATTCCCCCATGGACCACGTTAGTTTCGCTCTCTCTCCCCCATGGAGCCCTGTACTTTCTCTCTCTCTCCCCCACAGACACCGGCAGTGAGTCTCTCTCCCAAATGGACCCGGGCAGTGACTCTCTCTCTCTCCCACATGGACCCCGGCAGTGACACTCTCTCTCTCCCCCCACAGACCCCGGCAGTGACACTCTCTCTCCCTCAATGACCCCGGTAGTTTCTCTCTAATTCCACCATGGACCACGTTAGGTTCTCTCTCTCTCTCCCCCATGGACACAGGTAGTTTCTCTCTCTCCCCCATGGACCCCTGTACTTTCTCTCTCTCTCCCCCACAGACACCGGCAGTGAGTCTCCCTCCCATATGGACCCGGGCAGTGACTCTCTCTCTCTCCCCCATGGACCCATGCAGTGAGTCTCTCCCTCTATCCCCCATGGACCCCGGCAGTGAGACTCTCCCTCTCTCCCCCATTGACCCTGGCAGTGACTATCTCTCTCTCCCCTACAAGGACCCCGGCAGTGACTCTCTCTCTCTCTCCCACACGGACCTCGGCAGTGACTCTCTCTCTCTCTCCCCCATGGACCCATGCAGTGAGTCTCTCCCACTATCCCCCATGGACCCATGCAGTGAGTCTCTCCCTCTCTCCCCCATTGACCCTGGCAGTGACTATCTCTCTCTCCCCTACATGGACCCCGGCATTGACTCTCTCTCTCTCTCCCCCACACGGACCTCGGCAGTGACTCTCTCTCTCTCTCCCTCAAGGACCCCGGCAGTGACTCTCTCTCTCTCTCTCTCTGCCCCACAGACCCCGTCAGTGACACTCTCTTTCCCCCACAGACTCCGGCAGTGACTCTGTCTCTCTCCCCCATGGACCCCGGAAGTGAATCTCTCTCCAATATGGACCCGGGGAGTGACGCTCTCTCCCCATGCACCCCGGCAGTGGCTCTCTCTCTCTCCCATATGGATCCCGTCAGTGACACTCTCTCTCTCCCATATGGACCCCGGCAGTGACTCTCTCTTCCATATTGAGCCGGGGAGTGACTCTCTCTCCCCATCGACCCCGGCAGTGACTCTCTGTCTCTCCCCCATGGACCCCGGCAATGACTCTCTCTCTCTCCCATATGGACCCCGGCAGTATCTCTCTCTCACTCCCCCATGGACCCCGGCAGTGACTCCCTCTCTCTCCCCCACAGACCCCGGCAGTGACTCCCTCTCTCTCCCCATTGAACCCCGGCAGTGCATCTCTATCTCTCTCCCCCATGGACTCCGACAGTGACTCTCTCTCTCTCCCCGTGAACCCCGGCAGTGACTCTCTCTCTCTCCCCCATGGACCCCGGCAGTGACTCTCTCTCTCTCTCTCCCCCATGGACACCGGCAGTGACTCTCTCTCTCTCTCCACCACAGACCCCGGCAGTGACTCTCTCTCTCTTTCCCCCACAGAGCCCAGCAGTGACTCTCTCTCTCTCTCTCCTTTGGACCCCGGCAGTGACTCTCTCTCTCTCTCTCCCCCATGGACACCGGCAGTGACTCTGTCTCTCTTCCCCCCACAGACCCCGGCAGTGACTCTCTCTCTCTCTCCACCACAGACCCCGGCAGTGACTCTCTCTCTCTCTCCACCACAGACCCCGGCAGTGACTCTCTCTCTCTTTCCCCCACAGACCCCGGCAGTGACTCTCTCTCTCTCCCCCAATGACACCGGTAGTTTCTCTCTCTCTCCCCATGGACCCCGATAGTTTCTCTGTCTCTCTCCCATGGACCCCGGTAGTTTCTCTCTCTCTCCCCCACAGACACCGGCAGTGACTCTCTCTCCACATTGACCCGGGCAGTGACTCTCTCTCTCTCCCCCATTGAACCCAGCAGTGACTGTCTCTCTCTCTTACCCCCATGGACCCCGGCAGTGAGTCTCTTCCTCTCTCCCTCAAGGACCCCGGCAGTGACTCTCTCTCTCTCTCCCCCACAGACCCGGCATTGACTCTCTCTCTCTCTGCCCCACAGACCCCGTCAGTGACACTCTCTTTCCCCACAGACTCCGGCAGTGACTCTGTCTCTCACCCCCATGGACCCCGGAAGTGACTCTCTCTCCAATATGGACCCGGGGAGTGACGCTCTCTCCCCATGCACCCCGGCAGTGGCTCTCTCTCTCTCCCATATGGATCCCGTCAGTGACACTCTCTCTCTCCCATATGCACCCCGGCAGTGACTCTCTCTTCCATATTGAGCCGGGGAGTGACTCTCTCTCCCCATCGACCCCGGCAGTGACTCTCTGTCTCTCCCCCATGGACCCGGCAGTGACTCTCTCTCCCATATGAACCCGGCAGTGACTCTCTCTCTCTCCCATATGGACCCCGGCAGTATCTCTCTCTCACTCCCACATGGAACCCGGCAGTGACTCTCTCTCTCTCTCCCCCACAGACCCCAGCAGTGACTCTCTCTCTCTCTCCTTTGGACCCCGGCAGTGACTCTCTCTCTCTCTCCCCCAAGGACCCCGACAGTGACTCTCTCTCTCTTTCCCCACAGACCCCGGCAGTGACTCTCTCTCTCTCAAGGACGACCCCGGCAGTGACTCTCTCTCTCTCTCCACCATAGACCCCGGCAGTGACTCTCTCTCTCTTCCCCCCACAGACCCCGGCAGTGACTCTCTCTCTCTCTCTCTCCACCACAGACCCCGGCAGTGACTCTCTCTCTCTCTCCACCACAGACCCCGGCAGTGACTCTCTCTCTCTTTCCCCCACAGACCCCGGCAGTGACTCTCTCTCTCTCCCCCATGGGCACCGGCAGCGACTCTCTCTCTCTCCCCCCACATGGACCCCGGCAGTGACTCTCTCTCTCTCCCCCACATGGACCCCGACAGTGACTCTCTTTCTCTCTCTCTCTCATGGACCCCGGCAGTGACTCTCTCTCTCTCTCTCTCATGGACCCCGGCAGTGACTCTCTCTCTATCCCCCATGGACCCCGGCAGTGACTCTCTCTCTCTCCCACATGGACCCGACAGTGATTCTCTCTCTCTCTCTCTCTCATGGACCCCAACAGTGACTCTCTCTCTCCCATATGGACCGCGTCA
>NW_027599883.1:0-20712 GCF_964194155.1 Cetorhinus maximus | reverse complement strand
CGTCGCTCTCTCTCTCTCTTGCTCGACCCTATCTCTCTCTCGCTCGATCCCGTCTCTCTCGCTCTCTCGCTCGACCCCGTCTCTCTCTCTCTCTCGCTCGACCCCGTCTTTCTCTCTCTCTCTCGACCCCGTCTCTCTCTCTCTCGCTCGCTTGACCCCGTCTCTCTCTCTCGCTCGAAACCTTCTGTCACTCTCTCTCTCGCTCGACCCCCTCTCTCTCTCTCTCTCGCTCGACCCCGTCTCTCGCTCTCTCTCTCGTTCAACCCGTCGCTCTCTCTCTCCCTCGCTCGACCCTATCTCTCTCTGGCTTGACCCCGTCACTCTCTCGCTCGACCCCGTCTCTCACTCGCTCGACCCCGTCTCTCTCTCTCTATCGCTCGACCCCGTCTCTCTGTCTCTCTCGCTCGACCCCGTATCTCTCTCTCTCTCGCTCCACCCCGTCTCTCTCTCTCTCTCGCTCCACCCCGTCTCTCTCTCTCTCTCGCTCGACCCCGTCTCTCTCTCTCTCTCGCTCGACCCGTCTCTCTGTCTCTCTCGCTCGACCTTGTCTCTCTCTCTCTCTCTCTCTCCAACCCCTCTCTCGCTCCACCCCGTCTCTCTCTCTTTCTCGCTAGACCCCGTCTCTCTCTCTCTCACGTGACCCCGTCTCTCTCTTTCTCGTTCGACCTCGTCTCTCTCTCTCTGTCTCTCTCTCGACCCCGTCTCTCTCTCTCTCGCTCGACCCATCTCTCTCTCTTTAGCTCCACCCCATCTCACTCTCTCTCTCGCTCGACCCGTCCCTCTCTCTCACTTACGCTCGACCCCGTCTCTCTCGCTCTCACTCGACCCCCTCTCTCTCGCTCTCGCTCGCTCGACCCCGTCTCCCTCGTTCTCTCACTCGACCCCGTCTCTCTCTCTCTCGCTCGCTTGACCCCGTTTCTCTCTCTCACTCGACCCCATCTCTCTCTCTCTCTCTCACTCGACCCCGTCTCTCTCTCTGTAGCTCGCGTGACCCCATCTCACTCTCTCTCACTCGACCCCGTCTCTCTCTGTCTCTCGATCGACCCCGTCTCCCTCTTTTGCTCACTCAACCCCGTCTCTCTCTCTCTCTCTCGACCCCGTCTCTCGCTCTCTCTCTCGCTCAACCCCGTTGCTCTCTCTCTCTCTTGCTCGACCCTATCTCTCTCTCTCGCTCGACCCCGTCTCTCTGTCTCTCTCACTCGACCCCGTCTCTCTCTCTGTAGCTCGCGTGACCCCATCTCACTCTCTCTCACTCGCCCCCGTCTCTCTCTGTCTCTCGCTCGACCCCGTCTCCCTCTTTTGCTCGCTCAACCCCGTCTCTCTCTCTCTCTCTCTCGACCCCGTCTCTCGCTCTCTCTCTCGCTCAACCCCGTCGCTCTCTCGCTCGACCCTATCTCTCTCTCACTCGACCCCGTCTCTCTCACTCTCACTCGACCCCGTCTCTCTCGCTCTCGCTCGCTCGACCCCGTCTCTCTCTCTCACTCGACCCCATCTCTCTCTCTCTCTCTCTTTCTCACTCGACCCCGTCTCTCTCTCTGTTGCTCACGTGACCCCATCTCACTGTCTCTCACTCGACCCCGTCTCTCTCTGTCTCCTCGTTCGACCCTGTCTCCCTCTCTTGCTCGCTCAACCCCGTCTCTCTCCCTCTCGCTCTACCCCGTCTCTCGCTCTCTCGTTCAACCCCGTCGCTCTCTCTCTCCCTCGCTCGACCCTATCTCTCTCTGGCTTGACCCCGTCACTCTCTCGCTCGACCCCGTCTCTCACTCGCTCGACCCCGTCTCTCTCTCTCTATCGCTCGACCCCGTCTCTCTGTCTCTCTCGCTCAACCCCGTATCTCTCTCTCTCTCGCTCCACCCCGTCTCTCTCTCTCTCTCGCTCCACCCCGTCTCTCTCTCTCTCTCGCTCGACCCCGTCTCTCTCTCTCTCTCGCTCGACCCCATCTCTCTGTCTCTCTCGCTCGACCTTGTCTCTCTCTCTCTCTCTCTCTCCAACCCCTCTCTCGCTCCACCCCGTCACTCTCTCTTACTCGCTAGACCCCGTCTCTCTCTCTCTCACGTGACCCCGTCTCTCTCTCTTTCTCGTTCGACCTCGTCTCTCTCTCTCTGTCTCTCTCTCGACCCCGTCTCTCTCTCTCTCGCTCGACCCCATCTCTCTCTCTTTAGCTCCACCCCATCTCACTCTCTCTCTCGCTCGACCCCGTCCCTCTCTCTCTCTTACGCTCGACCCCGTCTCTCTCGCTCTCACTCGACCCCCTCTCTCTCGCTCTCGCTCGCTCGACCCCGTCTCTCTCGTTCTCTCACTCGACCCCGTCTCTCTCTCTCTCGCTCGCTTGACCCCGTTTCTCTCTCTCACTCGACCCCATCTCTCTCTCTCTCTCTCACTCGACCCCGTCTCTCTCTCTGTAGCTCGCGTGACCCCATCTCACTCTCTCTCACTCGACCCCGTCTCTCTCTGTCTCTCGCTCGACCCCCGTCTCCCTCTTTGCTCGCTCAACCCCGTCTCTCTCTCTCTCTCTCTCGACCCCGTCTCTCGCTCTCTCTCTCGCTCAACCCCGTCGCTCTCTCTCTCTCTTGCTCGACCCTATCTCTCTCTCGCTCGATCCCGTCTCTCTCGCTCTCTCGCTCGACCCGTCTCTCTCTCTCTCTCGCTCGACCCCGTCTTTCTCTCTCTCTCTCGACCCCGTCTCTCTCTCTTCTCGCTCGCTTGACCCCGTCTCTCTCTCTCGCTCGAAACCCTTCTGTCACTCTCTCTCTCGCTCGACCCCCTCTCTCTCTCTCTCTCGCTCGACCCCGTCTCTCACTCTCTCTTTCTCTTCGACCCCGTCTCTTTCTCTCTCTCTCGCTCGACCCCATCTCTCTCTCTCTCTCGCTTGCTTGACCCCGTCCTCTCTCTCGCTCAACCCCCTCTCTCTCTCTAGCTCGACCCCATCTTTCTCTCTCTCTCTCGCTCAACCCCGTCGCTCTCTCTCTCTCTCGTTCGATCCCGTCTCTCTCTAGCTCAACCCCGTCTCTCTCTCGCTCGACCCCGTCTCTCTCTCTCTCTCGCTAGACCACGTCTCTCTCTCTCTCTCGCTCGACCCCATCTCTCTCTCTCTCGCTCGACCCCGTCTCTCCCTCTCTCTCTCGCTCAACCCCGTCGCTCTCTCTCTCTCTTGCTCGACCCTGTCTCTCTCTAGCTCGACCCTGTCTCTCTCTCGCTCGACCCCGTTTCTCACTCGCTCAACCCGTCTCTCTCTCTCTATCGCTCGACCCCGTCTCTCTGTCTCTCTCAGTCGACCCCATAGCTCTCTCTCTCTCGCTCGACCCCGTATCTCTCTCTCTCTCTCGCTCGACCCCCTCTCTCTCTCTTTCTCGCTCGACCCCGTCTTTCTCTCTCTCTCTCGACCCCGTCTCTCTCACTCTCGTTCTCTTGACCCCGTCTCTCTCTCTCGCTCGACCCTGTCTCTCTCTCTCTCTCGCTCAACCCCCTCTCTCTCTCTCTCTCGCTCGTCCCCGTCTTTCTCTCTCTCACTCGCTCGACCACCTCTCTCTCGTTCTCTCGCTCGACCCCGTCTCTATCTCTCTCTCTCTCTTCGACCCCGTCTCTTTCTCTCTCTCTCGCTCGACCCCATCTCTATCTCTCTCTTGCTCGCTTGACCCCGTCTCTCTCTCTCGCTCAACCACTTCTCTCTCTGTAGCTCGACCCCATCTTTCTCTCTCTCTCTCGCTCAACCCCATCGCTCTCTCTCTCTCGCTCGACCCCGTCTCTCTCTCTCTCTCGCTCGACCCCGTCTCTCTCTCTCTCTCGCTCGACCCCGTCTCTCTCTCTCGCTCGACCCCTTCTCTCTGTCTCTCTCGCTCGACCCCGTCTCTCGCTCTCTCTCTCGCTCAACCCCGTCGCTCTCTCTCTCTCTCGCTCGACCCTGTCTCTCTCTAGCTCGACCCTGTCTCTCTCTCATTCGACCCCGTCTCTCTCTATCTCTCGCTCGACCCCATCTGCCTCTCTATCTCTTGCTCGACCCCATTTCTCTCTCTATCTCTCGCTCGACCCCATCTCTCTATCTCTCGCTCGACCCCGTTTCTCTATCTCTCGCTCGACCCCATCTCTATCTGTCTCTCGCTTCACCCCATCTCTCTCTCTCTCGCTCGACCCCGTCTCTCTCGCTCGACTCTGTCTCTCTCTCTCTCGCAAGACCCCTTCTCTCTCTCTCTCTCGCTCGACCCCGTCTCTCGCTCTCTCTCTCGCTCGACCCCTTCTCTCTCTCCCCCTCACTCGACCCCGTCTCTCTCTCTCTCTCACACGACCCCGTCTCTCTCTCTCTTGCTCGCTTTACCCCGTCTATCTCTCTCTCTCTCTCACTTGCTCGACCCGATCTCTCTCTCTCTCTCTTACTCGGCCCCGTCTCTCTCACTCGCGCTCGACCCCGTCTCTCTCTCATTCTCAACCTTGTCTCTCTCTCTCGCTCCACCCTCTCTCTCTCTCTCTATCTCTCCAGCCCGTCTCTCTCTCTTTCTCGCTCGACCCCGTCTCTCTCACTCTCTCTCTCGCTAGACCCTGTCTCTCTCTCTCTCTCGCTCGACCTCGTCTCTCTCTCTCTCTCTCTCTCTCGACCCCGTCTCTATTTCGCTCGAATCCGTCTCTCTCTCTCTCTCTCGCTCGACCCCGTCTCTCCCTCTCTCGCTCGACCCCATCTCTCTATTTCTCTCTCTCTCACTCGACCCCATCTCTCTCTCTCTCTCACTCGACCCCGTCTCTCTGTCTGTCTCGCTCGACCCCGTCTCTCTCTCTCGCTCGACCCCGTCTCTCTCTCTCTCACTCGACCCCATCTCTCTCTCTCTCTCCCCCTCACTCGACCCCGTCTCTCTCTCTCTCTCACACGACCCCGTCTCTCTCTCTCTTGCTCGCTTTACCCCGTCTATCTCTCTCTCTCTCTCACTTGCTCGACCCGATCTCTCTCTCTCTCTCTCACTCGGCCCTGTCTCTCTCACTCGCGCTCGACCCCGTCTCTCTCTCATTCTCGACCTTGTCTCTCTCTCTCGCTCCACCCTCTCTCTCTCTCTCTATCTCTCCAGCCCGTCTCTCTCTCTTTCTCGCTCGACCCCGTCTCTCTCTCTCCCTCTCTCGCTAGACCCTGTCTCTCTCTCTCTCTCGCTCGACCTCGTCTCTCTCTCTCTCTCTCTCTCTCTCGACCCCGTCTCTATTTCGCTCGAATCCGTCTCTCTCTCTCTCTCTCGCTCGACCCCGTCTCTCCCTCTCTCGCTCGACCCCATCTCTCTATTTCTCTCTCTCTCACTCGACCCCGTCTCTCTCTCTCTCTCACTCGACCCCGTCTCTCTATCTCTAGCTCGCGCGACCCCATCTCACTCTCTCTCGCTCGAGCCCGTCTCTCTCGCTCGAGCCCGTCTCTCTCACTCGACCCCGTCTCTCTCTCTCACTCGACCCCGTCTCTCTCACTCGACCCCGTCTCTCTCTGTCTCTCGCTCGACCCCGTCTTTCTCTCTCTCGCTCGCTCGACCCCATCTCTCTCTCTCTCGCTCGCTCGCTCGACCCCGTCTCTCTCTCTCGCTCAAACCTGTCTCTCTCTCTCTCTCTCGCTCAACCCCGTCACTCTCTCTCTCTCTCGCTCGACCCAGTCTCTCTCTCGCTCGACCCTGTCTCTCTCTCACTCGACCCCGTCTCTCTACCTCTCGCTCGACCCCGTCTCTCTCTCTCTCTCGCTCGAGCCCGTCTCTCTCTCTCTCTCTCACTCGACCCCGTCTCTCTGTCTGTCTCGCTAGACCCCGTCTCTCTCATTCTCTCACTCGACCCCGTCTCTCTCTCTCTCGCTTGCTTGACCCCGTCTCTCTCTCTCACTCGACCCCATCTCTCTCTCTCTCTCTCTCTCGCTCGACCCCGTCTCTCTCTGTCTCTAGCTCTACCCCGTCTCCCTCTCTCGCTCGCTCAACCCCGTCTCTCTCTCTCTCACTCGACCCCGTCTCTCTCTGTCTCTAGCTCTACCCCGTCTCCCTCTCTCGCTCGCTCAACCCCGTCTCTCTCTCTCACTCGACCCCATCTCTCTCTCTCTCTCTCTCACTCGACCCCGTCTCTCTCTGTCTCTAGCTCTACCCCGTCTCCCTCTCTCGCTCGCTCAACCCCGTCTCTCTCTCTCTCGCTCAACCCCGTCGCTCTCTCTCTCTCGCTCGACCCTGTCTCTCTCTAGCTCGACCATGTCTCTCTCTCACTCGACCCCGTTTCTCACTCGCTCGACCCCGTCTCTCTCTCTCTATCACTCGACCCCGTCTCTCTGTCTCTCTCAGTCGACCCCGTAGCTCTCTCTCTCTCGCTCGACCCCGTCTCTCTCTCTCTCTCGCTCGACCCCGTCTCTCTCTCTCTCGCTCGACCCCGTCTCTCTGTCTCTCTCGCTCGACCCCGTCTTTCTCTCTCTCTCTCGACCCCGTCTCTCTCTCTCTCCCTCGCTTGACCCCGTCTCTCTCTCTCGCTCAACCACTTCTCTCTCTCTAACTCGACCCCATCTTTCTCTCTCTCTATCGCTCCACCCCGTCTCTCTCTCTCTCTTCGACCCCGTCTCTCTCTCTTTCTCGCTCGACCCCGTCTCTCTCTCTCTCGCTCGACCCCGTCACTCTCTCTTTAGCTCCACCCCGTCTCACTCTCTCTCTCACTCGACCCCGTCCCTCTCTCTCTCTTACGCTCGACCCCGTCTCTCTCGCTCTCACTCGACCCCGTCTCTATCGTTCTCGCTCACTCGACCCCGTCTCTCTCTCTCTCGCTCGCTTGACCCCGTCTCTCTCTCTCACTCGACCCCATCTCTCTCTCTCTCTCTCTCTCTCTCACTCGACCCCTTCTCTCTCTGTCTCTAGCTCTACCCCGTCTCCCTCTCTCGCTCGCTCGACCCCGTCTCTCTCTCTAGCTCGACCCCGTCTCTCTCTCTCTCTCTCGCTCGACCCCGTCTCTCTCTCTCGCTCCACCTGCTATCTCGCTCTATGGCTCCACCCTGTCTCTCTCTCACTCGACCCCGTCTCTCTCGCTCTCGCTCGCTCGACCCCGTCTCACTCGTTCTCTCACTCGACCCCGTCTCTCTCTCTCTCGCTCGCTCGACCCCGTCTTTCTCTCTCTCGCTCGTTCAACCCCGTCTCTCTCTCTCTCTCTCACTCGACCCCGTCTCTCTGTCTGTCTCGCTCGACCCCGTCTCTCTCTCTCTCTCACTCGACCCCGTCTCACTCTCTCTCTCGCTCGACCCCCTCTAACTCTCTCTCTCTCTCTCGCTCGACCCTGTCTCTCACTCTCTCTCTCGCTCGACCCCGTCTCTTTCTATCTCTCTTGCTTGACCCAATCTCTCTCTCTCTCTCTCGCTTGTCCCCGTCTCTCTCTCTCTCTCTCGCTCGATCCCGTCTGACTCTCTCTCTCGCTCGACCCCGTCTCTCTCTCTCTCTCGCTCGACCCCGTCTCTCTCTCTCGCTCGACCCCGTCTCTCTCTCTCGCTCGACCCCGTCTCTCTCACTCGCGCTCGACCCCGTCTCTCTCTCTCGCTCGACCCTGTCTCTCTCTCTCGCTCCACCCCCTCTCTCGCTCTATGGCTCCACCCCGTCTCTCTCTCTCTCTCGCGACCCCATCTCTCCTCTCTCGTTCGACCTCGTCTCTCTCTCTCTGTCTCTCTCTCTCGACCCCTTCTTTCTCTCTCTCGCTCGACCCCGTCTCTCTCTCTTTAGCTCCACCCCATCTCACTCTCTCTCTTGCTCGACCCCGTCCCTCTCTCCTCTTACGCTCGACCCCATCTCGTTCACTCTCACTTGACCCCGTCTCTCTCGCTCTCACTCACTCGACCCCGTCTCTCTCGTTCTCTCACTCGACCCCGTCTCTCTCTCTTTAGCTCCACCCCATCTCACTCTCTCTCTTGCTCGACCCCGTCCCTCTCTCCTCTTACGCTCGACCCCATCTCGTTCACTCTCACTTGACCCCGTCTCTCTCGCTCTCACTCACTCGACCCCGTCTCTCTCGTTCTCTCACTCGACCCCGTCTCTCTCTCTCTCGCTCGCTTGACCCCGTCCCTCTCTCTCACTCGACCCCATCTCTCTCTCTCTCTCTCTCTCACTCGACCCCGTCTCTCTCTCTGTTGCTCGCTTGACCCCATCTCACTCTCTCTCACTCGACCCCGTCTCTCTCTGTCTCTCGTTCGACTCCGTCTCCCTCTCTCGCTCGCTCAACCCCGTCTCTCTCTCTCTCGCTCGACCCCGTCTCTCGCTCTCTCTCTCGTTCAACCCCGTCGCTCTCTCTCTCTCTCGCTCGACCGTATCTCTCTCTAGCTTGACCCCGTCTCTCTCTCGCTCGACCCCGTCTCTCACTCGCTCGACCCCGTCTCTCTCTCTCTGTCGCTCGACCCCGTCTCTCAGTCTCTCTCGCTCGACCCCGAATCTCTCTCTCGCTCGACCCCGTCTCTCTCTCTCGCTCGACCCCGTCTCTCTCTCTCTCTCGCTCCACCCTGTCTCTCTCTCTCTCTCGCTCCACCCCGTCTCTCTCTCTCTCTCGCTCGACCCCGTCTCTCTCTCTCTCGCTCGACCCCGTCTCACTGTCTCTCTCGCTCGACCTTATCTCTCTCTCTCTCTCTCTCTCCACCCCCTCTCTCGCTCTATCGCTCCACCCCGTCTCTCTCTCTTTCTCGCTAGACCCCGTGTCTCTCTCTCTCACGTGACCCCGTCTCTCTCTCTCTCTCTCGTTCGACCTCGTCTCTCTCTCTCTGTCTCTCTCTCGACCCCGTCTCTCTCTCTCTCGCTCGACCCCGTCTCTCTCTCTTTAGCTCCACCCCATCTCACTCTCTCTCTCCCTCGACCCCGTCCCTCTCTCTCTCTTACGCTCGACCCCGTCTCTCTCGCTCTCACTCGACCCCCTCTCTCTCGCTCTCGCTCGCTCGACCCCGTCTCTCTCGTTCTCTCACTCGACCCCGTCTCTCTCTCTCTCTCGCTCGCTTGACCCCGTCTCTCTCTCTCACTCGACCCCATCTCTCTCTCTCTCTCTCACTCGACCCCGTCTCTCTCTCTGTAGCTCGCGTGACCCCCATCTCACTCTCTCTCACTCGACCCCGTCTCTCTCTGTCTCTCGCTCAACCCCGTCTCCCTCTTTTGCTCGCTCAACCCCGTCTCTCTCTCTCTCTCTCGACCCCGTCTCTCGCTCTCTCTCTCGCTCAACCCCGTCGCTCTCTCTCTCTCTCGCTCGACCCTATCTCTCTCTCGCTCGACCCTATCTCTCTCTCGCTCGACCCCGTCTCTCTGTCTCTCTCGCTCGACCCCGTCTCTCTCTCTCTCTCGCTCGACCCCGTCTTTCTCTCTCTCTCTCGACCCCGTCTCTCTCTCTCTCGCTCGCTTGACCCCGTCTCTCTCTCTCGCTCGAAACCCTTCTCTCTCTCTCTCTCGCTCAACCCCCTCTCTCTCTCTCTCTCGCTCGACCCCGTCTCTCTCTCTCTCTTTCTCTTCGACCCCGTCTCTTTCTCTATCTCTCGCTCGACCCCATCTCTCTCTCTCTTTCGCTCGCTTGACCCCGTCTCTCTCTCTAGCTCGACCCCATCTTTCTCTCTCTCTCTCGCTCAACCCCATCGCTCTCTCTCTCTCTCGTTCGATCCCGTCTCTCTCTAGCTCAACCCCGTCTCTCTCTCGCTCGATCCCGTCTCTCTCTCTCTCTCGCTCGACCCCGTCTCTCTCTCTCTCTCGCTCGACCCCGTCTCTCTCTCTCTCTCTCGCTCGACCCCGTCTCTCTGTCTCTCTCGCTCGACCCCGTCTCTCTCTCTCTCTCGCTCGACCCCGTCTCTCTCTCTCACTCGACCGCTACTCTCTCTCTCTCTCTCGCTCGACCCCCTCTCTCTATCTCTCATTCGACCCGTCTCTCTCTCTATCTCTCGCTTGACCCCGTCTGTCTCTCTATCTCTCGCTTGACCCCATTTCTCTCTCTATCTCTCACTCGACCCCGTCTCTCTATATCTCGCTCGACCCCGTTTCTCTATCTCTCGCTCGACCCCGTCTCTATCTGTCTCTCGCTTCACCCCGTCTCTCTCTCTCTTGCTCGACCCCGTCTCTCTCTCTCGCTCGACTCTGTCTCTTTCTCTCTCTGTTGCTCGACCCCGTCTCTCTCTCTCTCGCACGACCCCTTCTCTCTCTTTCTCTCGCTCGACCCCGTCTCTATCTCTCTCTCTCTCACTCGACCCCGTTTCTCTCTCTCTCTCGCTCGACCCCGTTTCTCTCTCTCTCTCGCTCGACCCCGTCCCTCTCACTCTCTCTCGCTCGACCCCGTCTCTCACTCTCTCTCTCGCTCGACCCCGTCTCTCTCTCTCTCTCACTTTCTCAACCCGTCTCTCTCTCTCTCTCTCTCGATCTACCCCGTCTCTCTCCCTCGCTCGACCCCACACTCTCTCTCGATCGACCCCGTCATTCTCTCTCTCGCTCGACCCCGTCTCTCTCTCTCTCACTCGACCCCATCTCTCTCTCACTCGACCCCATCTCTCTCTCACTCGACCCCGTCTCTCTCTCTCTCTCTCGCTTGACCCCGTCTCTCTCTCTCTCTCTCTCACTTGCTCGACCCGATCTCTCTCTCTCTCCTCACTCGACCCCGTCTCTCTCACTCGCGCTCGACTCGGTCTCTCTCTCATTCTCGACCTTGTCTCTCTCTCGCTCCACCCTCTCTCTCTCTCTCTCTCTCTATGTCTCCAGCCCGTCTCTCTCTCTTTCTCGCTCGACCCCGTCTCTCTCTCTCTCTCTCGCTCGACCCCATCTCTCTCTCTCTCTCGCTCGACCTCGTCTCTCTCTCTCTCTCTCTCGACCCCGTCTCTCTCTCTCTCGCTCGACCCCGTTTCTCTCTCTCTCACTCGACCCCATCTCTCTATTTCTCTCTCTCTCACTCGACCCCGTCTCTCTCGCTCTCTCACTCGACCCCGTCTCTCTCTCTCTAGCTCGCGCGACCCCATCTCACTCTCTCTCGCTCGACCCCGTCTCTCTCTCTCACTCGACCCCGTCTCTCTCTCTCGCTCCACCCCTTCTCTCTCTATCGCTCGACCCCGTCTCTCTCTGTCTCTCGCTCGACCCCGTCTCACTCTCTCTCGCTCGCTCTACCCCGTCTCTCTCTCTTGCTCGACTCCCGACTCTCTCTCTCTCGCTCAAACCTGTCTCTCTCTCTCTTTCTCACTCAACCCCGTCGCTCTCTCTCTCTCTCGCTCGACCCCGTTTCTCTCTGTCTCTCGCTCGACCCCGTCTCATTCTCTCGCTCGCTCGACCCCATCTCTCTCTCTCTCTCGACCCCGTCTTTCTCCCTCTCGCTCGCTCTACCCCGTCTCTCTCTCTTGCTCGACTCCCGACTCTCTCTCTCTCGCTCAAACCTGTCTCTCTCTCTCTTTCTCACTCAACCCCGTCGCTCTCTCTCTCTCTCGCTCGACCCCGTCTCTCTCTCTCTCTCGCTCGACCTCGTCTCTCTCTCTCTCTCTCGACCCCGTCTCTCTCTCTTTCACTCGACCCCGTCTCTCTCTCTCTCGCTCGACCCCGTTTCTCTCTGTCTCTCGCTCGACCCCGTCTCATTCTCTCGCTCGCTCGACCCCGTCTCTCTCTCTCTCGACCCCGTCTTTCTCCCTCTCGCTCGCTCAACCCCGTCTCTCTCTCTCTCGCTCGCTCTACCTCGTCTCTCTCTCTTGCTCGACTCCCGTCTCTCTCTCTCTCGCTCAAACCTGTCTCTCTCTCTCTTTCTCACTCAACCCCGTCGCTCTCTCTCTCTCTCGCTCGACCCCGTCTCTCTCTCACTCGACCCTGCCTCTCTCTCACTCGACCCCGTCTCTCTACCTCTCGCTCGACCCCGTCTCTCTCTCTCTCTCACTCGAGCCCGTCTCTCTCTCTCTCTCTCACTCGACCCCGTCTCTCTGTCTGTCTCGCTCGACCCCGTCTCTCTCTCTCTCTCACTCGACCCCGTCTCACTCTCTCTCTCGCTCGACCCCCTCTAACTCTCTCTCTCTCTCTCGCTCGACCCTGTCTCTCACTCTCTCTCTCGCTCGACCCCGTCTCTTTCTATCTCTCTTGCTCGACCCCATCTCTCTCTCTCTCTCTCGCTTGTCCCCGTCTCTCTCTCTCTCTCTCGCTCGATCCCATCTCACTCTCTCTCTCGCTGGACCCCGTCTCTCTCTCACTCGCGCTCGACCCCGTCTCTCTCTCTCGCTCGACCCTGTCTCTCTCTCTCGCTCCACCCCCTCTCTCGCTCGATGGCTCCACCCCGTCTCTCTCTCTCTCTCGCGCGACCCCGTCTCTCCTTCTCTCTCGTTCGACCTCGTCTCTCTCTCTCTGTCTCTCTCTCTCGACCCCGTCTTTCTCTCTCTCGCTCGACCCCGTCTCTCTCTCTTTAGCTCCACCCCATCTCACTCTCTCTCTCGCTCAACCCCGTCCCTCTCTCTCTCTTACGCTCGACCCCGTCTCTCTCACTCTCACTCGACCCCGTCTCTCTCGCTCTCGCTCGCTCGACCCCGTCTCTCTCTCTCACTCGACCCCATCTCTCTCTCTCTCTCTCTCTCACTCGACCCCGTCTCTCTCTCTGTTGCTCGCGTGACCCCATCTCACTCTCTCTCACTCGACCCCGTCTCTCTCTGTCTCTCGTTCGACGCTGTCTCCCTCTCTCGCTCGCTCAACCCCGTCTCTCTCCCTCTCGCTCGACCCCGTCTCTCGCTCTCTCTCTCGTTCAACCCCGTCGCTCTCTCTCTCCCTCGCTCGACCCTATCTCTCTCTGGCTTGACCCCGTCACTCTCTCGCTCGACCCCGTCTCTCACTCGCTCGACCCCGTCTCTCTCTCTCTATCGCTCGACCCCGTCTCTCTGTCTCTCTCGCTCGACCCCGTATCTCTCTCTCTCTCGCTCCACCCCGTCTCTCTCTCTCTCTCGCTCCACCCCGTCTCTCTCTCTCTCTCGCTCGACCCCGTCTCTCTCTCTCTCTCGCTCGACCCCGTCTCTCTGTCTCTCTCGCTCGACCTTGTCTCTCTCTCTCTCTCTCTCTCCAACCCCTCTCTCGCTCCACCCCGTCTCTCTCTCTTTCTCGCTAGACCCCGTCTCTCTCTCTCTCACGTGACCCCGTCTCTCTCTCTCTCGCTCGCTTGACCCCGTCTCTCTCTCTCGCTCGAAACCCTTCTGTCACTCTCTCTCTCGCTCGACCCCCTCTCTCTCTCTCTCTCGCTCGACCCCATCTCTCACTCTCTCTTTCTCTTCGACCCCGTCTCTTTCTCTCTCTCTCGCTCGACCCCATCTCTCTCTCTCTCTCGCTCGCTTGACCCCGTCTCTCTCTCTCGCTCAACCCCCTCTCTCTCTCTAGCTCGACCCCATCTTTCTCTCTCTCTCTCGCTCAACCCCGTCGCTCTCTCTCTCTCTCGTTCGATCCCGTCTCTCTCTAGCTCAACCCCGTCTCTCTCTCGCTCGACCCCGTCTCTCTCTCTCTCTCGCTCGACCACGTCTCTCTCTCTCTCTCGCTCGACCCCGTCTCTCTCTCTGTCTCTCTCGCTCGACCCCGTCTCTCTGTCTCTCTCGCTCGACCCAGTCTCTCTCTCTCTCTCGCTCGACCCCGTCTCTCTCTCTCACTCGACCGCTACTCTCTCTCTCTCTCTCTCTCGCTCGACCCCCTCTCTCTATCTCTCATTCGACCCGTCTCTCTCTCTATCTCTCATTCGACCCGTCTTTCTCTCTATCTCTCGCTTGACCCCGTCTGTCTCTCTATCTCTCGCTTGACCCCATTTCTCTCTCTATCTCTCACTCGACCCCGTCTCTCTATATCTCGCTCGACCCCGTTTCTCTATCTCTCGCTCGACCCCGTCTCTATCTGTCTCTCGCTCCACCCCGTCTCTCTCTCTCTCGCTCGACCCCGTCTCTCTCTCTCACTCGACCACGTTTCTCTCTCTCTCTCTCGCTCGACCCCGTTTCTCTCTCTCTCTCGCTCGACCCCGTCTCTCTCACTCTCTCTCGCTCGACCCCGTCTCTCACTCTCTCTCTCGCTCGACCCCGTCTCTCTCTCTCTCCCCTCTTTCTCGACCCCGTCTCTCTCTCTCTCTCTCTCGGTCTACCCCGTCTCTCTCCCTCGCTCGACCCCACACTCTCTCTCCATCGACCCCGTCTCTCTCTCTCGCTCGACCCCGTCTCTCTCTCTCTCACTCGACCCCATCTCTCTCTCTCTCTCTCTCTCTCTCTCACTCGACCCCGTCTCTCTCTCTCTCTCACTCGACCCGGTCTCTCTCTCTCTCTCTCGCTTGACCCCGTCTCTCTCTCTCTCTCTCTCTCTCTCTCACTTGCTCTACCCGATCTCTGACTCTCTCTCGCACTCGACCCCGTCTCTCTCACTCGCGCCTCGACTCGGTCTCTCTCTCATTCTCGACCTTGTCTCTCTCTCTCGCTCCACCCTCTCTCTCTCTCTCTATCTCTCCAGCCCGTCTCTCTCTCTTTCTCGCTCGACCCCATCTCTCTCTCTCTCTCTCGCTCGACCCCATCTCTCTCTCTCGCTCGACCTCGTCTCTCTCTCTCTCTCTCGACCCCGTCTCTCTCTCTTTTGCTCGACCCCGTTCTCTCGCTCTCGCTCGACCCCGTCTCTCTCTCTCTCGCTCGACCCCGTCTCTCTCTCTCTCACTCAACCCCATCTCTCTATTTCTCTCTGTCTCACTCGACCCCGTCTCTCTCTCTCTCTCACTCGACCCCGTCTCTCTCTCTCACTCGACCCCGTCTCTGTCTCTCACTCGACCCCGTCTCTCTCTGTCTCTCGCTCGACCCCGTCTCGTCCTCTCGCTCGCTCGACCCCGTCTTTCTCTCTCTCGACCCCGTCTTTCTCTCTCTCTCTCTTGACCCCATCTCTCTCTTTTTCTCTCGCTTCACCCCGTCTCTCTCTCTCTCGCTCGACCTCATCTCTCTCTCTCACTCGACCCCGTTTCTCTCTCTCTCTCTCGCTCGACCCCGTTTCTCTGTCTCTCTCCCTCGACCTTGTCGCTCTCTCTCTCTCTCTCTCTCTCCAACCCCTCTCTCGCTCTATCGCTCCACCCCGTCTCTCTCTCTTTCTCGCTAGACCCCGTCTCTCTCTCTCTCGCGTGACCCCGTCTCTCTCTCTCTCTCGATCGACCTCGTCTCTCTCTCCCTGTCTCTCTCTCGACCCCGTCTCTCTCTCTCTCGCTCGACCCCATCTCTCTCTCTTTAGCTCCACCCCATCTCACTCTCTCTCTCGCTCGACCCCGTCCCTCTCTCTCTCTTACGCTCGACCCCGTCTCTCTCGCTCTCAGTCGACCCCCTCTCTCTCGCTCTCGCTCGCTCGACCCCGTCTCTCTCGTTCTCTCACTCGACCCCATCTCTCTCTCTCTCGCTCGCTTGACCCCGTTTCTCTCTCTCACTCGACCCCATCTCTCTCTCTCTCTCTCACTCGACCCTGTCTCTCTCTCTGTAGCTCGCGTGACCCCATCTCACTCTCTCTCACTCGACCCCATCTCTCTCTGTCTCTCGCTCGACCCCGTCTCCCTCTTTTGCTCGCTCAACCCCGTCTCTCTCTCTCTCTCTCTCGACCCCGTCTCTCGCTCTCTCTCTCGCTCAACCCCGTCGCTCTCTCTCTCTCTTGCTCGACCCTATCTCTCTCTCGCTCGACCCCGTCTCTCTGTCTCTCTCGCTCGACCCCGTCTCTCTCTCTCTCTCGCTCGACCCCGTCTTTCTCTCTCTCTCTCGACCCCGTCTCTCTCTCTCTCGCTCGCTTGACCCCGTCTCTCTCTCTCGCTCGAAACCCTTCTCTCACTCTCTCTCTCGCTCGACCCCGTCTCTCTCTCTCTCTCTCTATCGCTCGACCCCGTCTCTCTCTCTCACTCGACCCCATCTCTCTCTCTCTCTCTCTCTCTCTCGACCCCGTCTCTCGCTCTCTCTCTCGCTCAACCCCGTCGCTCTCTCTCTCTCTTGCTCGACCCTATCTCTCTCTCGCTCGACCCCGTCTCTCTGTCTCTCTCGCTCCACCCCGTCTCTCTCTCTCTCTCTCGCTTGACCCCGTCTCTCTCTCTCGCTCGAAACCCTTCTCTCACTCTCTCTCGCTCGACCCCCTCTCTCTCTCTTTCTCGCTCGACCCCGTCTCTCACTCTCTCTTTCTCTTCGACCCCGTCTCTTTCTCTCTCTCTCGCTCGACCCCATCTCTCTCTCTCTCTCGCTCGCTTGACCCCGTCTCTCTCTCTCGCTCAACCCCCTCTCTCTCTCTAGCTCGACCCCATCTTTCTCTCTCTCTCTCACTCAACCCCGTCGCTCTCTCTCTCTCTCGTTCGATCCCGTCTCTCTCTAGCTCAACCCCGTCTCTCTCTCGCTCGACCCCGTCTCTCTCTCTCTCTCGCTCGACCACGTCTCTCTCTCTCTCTCGCTCGACCCCGTCTCTCTCTCTGTCTCTCTCGCTCGACCCCGTCTCTCTGTCTCTCTCGCTCGACCCAGTCTCTCTCTCTCTCTCGCTCGACCCCGTCTCTCTCTCTCACTCGACCGCTACTCTCTCTCTCTCTCTCGCTCGACCCCCTCTCTCTATCTCTCATTCGACCCGTCTCTCTCTCTATCTCTCGCTTGACCCCGTCTGTCTCTCTATCTCTCGCTTGACCCCACTTCTCTCTCTATCTCTCACTCGACCCCGTCTCTCTATATCTCGCTCGACCCCGTTTCTCTATCTCTCGCTCGACCCCGTCTCTATCTGTCTCTCGCTTCACCCCGTCTCTCTCTCTCTCGCTCGACCCCGGCTCTCTCTCTCACTCGACCCCGTTTCTCTCATTCTCTCTCGCTCGACCCCGTTTCTCTCTCTCTCTCGCTCGACCCCGTCTCTCTCACTCTCTCTCGCTCGACCCCGTCTCTCACTCTCTCTCTCGCTCGACCCCGTCTCTCTCTCTCTCCCTCTTTCTCGACCCCGTCTCTCTCTCTCTCTCTCTCTCGGTCTACCCCGTCTCTCTCCCTCGCTCGACCCCACACTCTCTCTCCATCGACCCCGTCTCTCTCTCTCGCTCGACCCCGTCTCTCTCTCTCTCACTCGACCCCATCTCTCTCTCTCTCTCTCTCTCTCTCACTCGACCCCGTCTCTCTCTCTCTCTCACTCGACCCCGTCTCTCTCTCTCTCTCTCGCTTGACCCCGTCTCTCTCTCTCTCTCTCTCTCTCACTTGCTCGACCCGATCTCTCACTCTCTCTCGCACTCGACCCCGTCTCTCTCACTCGCGCTCGACTCGGTCTCTCTCTCATTCTCGACCTTGTCTCTCTCTCTCGCTCCACCCTCTCTCTCTCTCTCTATCTCTCCAGCCCGTCTCTCTCTCTCTCTCGCTCGACCCCATCTCTCTCTCTCGCTCGACCTCGTCTCTCTCTCTCTCTCTCGACCCCGTCTCTCTCTCTTTTGCTCGACCCCGTCTCTCTCGCTCTCGCTCGACCCCGTCTCTCTCTCTCTCGCTCGACCCCGTCTCCTCTCTCTCACTCAACCCCATCTCTCTATTTCTCTCTCTCTCACTCGACCCCGTCTCTCTCTCTCTCTCTCACTCGACCCCGTCTCTCTCTCTCACTCGACCCCGTCTCTCTCTCTCACTCGACCCCGTCTCTCTCTGTCTCTCGCTCGACCCCGTCTCGTCCTCTCGCTCGCTCGACCCCGTCTTTCTCTCTCTCTCTCTTGACCCCGTCTCTCTATTTCTCTCTCGCTCGACCCCGTCTCTCTCTCTCTATCGCTTGACCCCGTCTCTCTGTCTCTCTCGCTCGACCCCGCATCTCTCTCTCTCTCGCTCGACCCCGTCTCTCTCTCTCTTTCGCTCGACCTCGTCTCTCTCTCTCTCTCCCGCTCGACCCCGCCTCTCTCTCTCTCTCGCTCGACCCCCTCTCTCTCTCTTTCTCGCTCGAACCCGTCTTTCTCTCTCTCTCTCGGCCCCGTCTCTCTCTCGCTCGCTCGCTTGACCCCGTATCTCTCTCTCGCTCGACCCCCTCTCTCTCTCTCTCGCTCGACCCCCTCTCTCTCTCACTCTCGCTCGTCCCCGTCTCTCTCTCTCTCGCTCGCTCGACCACCTCTCTCTCGCTCTCTCGCTCGACCCTGTCTCTCTCCCTCTCCCTCGCTCGACCCGGTCTTCTCTCTCTCTCTCGCTCGACCCCGTCTCTTTCTCTCTCTCTCGCTCGACCCCGTCTCTCTCTCTCTCTCTCTATCGCTCGACCCCGTCTCTCTCTCTCACTCGACCCCATCTCTCTCTCTCTCTCTCTCGACCCCGTCTCTCGCTCTCTCTCTCGCTCAACCCCGTCGCTCTCTCTCTCTCTTGCTCGACCCTATCTCTCTCTCGCTCGACCCCGTCTCTCTGTCTCTCTCGCTCCACCCCGTCTCTCTCTCTCTCTCTCGCTTGACCCCGTCTCTCTCTCTCGCTCGAAACCCTTCTCTCACTCTCTCTCGCTCGACCCCCTCTCTCTCTCTCTCTCGCTCGACCCCGTCTCTCACTCTCTCTTTCTCTTCGACCCCGTCTCTTTCTCTCTCTCTCGCTCGACCCCATCTCTCTCTCTCTCTCGCTCGCTTGACCCCGTCTCTCTCTCTCGCTCAACCCCCTCTCTCTCTCTAGCTCGACCCCATCTTTCTCTCTCTCTCTCGCTCAACCCCGTCGCTCTCTCTCTCTCTCGTTCGATCCCGTCTCTCTCTAGCTCAACCCCGTCTCTCTCTCGCTCGACCCCGTCTCTCTCTCTCTCTCGCTCGACCACGTCTCTCTCTCTCTCTCGCTCGACCCCGTCTCTCTCTCTGTCTCTCTCGCTCGACCCCGTCTCTCTGTCTCTCTCGCTCGACCCAGTCTCTCTCTCTCTCTCGCTCGACCCCGTCTCTCTCTCTCACTCGACCGCTACTCTCTCTCTCTCTCTCTCGCTCGACCCCCTCTCTCTATCTCTCATTCGACCGGTCTCTCTCTCAATCTCTCGCTTGACCCCGTCTGTCTCTCTATCTCTCGCTTGACCCCATTTCTCTCTCTATCTCTCACTCGACCCCGTCTCTCTATATCTCGCTCGACCCCGTTTCTCTATCTCTCGCTCGACCCCGTCTCTATCTGTCTCTCGCTTCACCCCGTCTCTCTCTCTCTCGCTCGACCCCATCTCTCTCTCTCACTCGACCCCGTTTCTCTCTCTCTCTCTCGCTCGACCCTGTTTCTCTCTCTCTCTCGCTCGACCCCGTCTCTCTCACTCTCTCTCGCTCGACCGCATCTCTCACTTTCTCTCTCGCTCGACCCCGTCTCTCTCTCACTCCCTCTTTCTCGACCCCGTCTCTCTCTCTCTCTCTCGGTCTACCCCGTCTCTCTCCCTCGCTCGACCCCACACTCTCTCTCGATCGACCCCGTCTCTCTCTCTCGCTCGACCCCATCTCTCTCTCTCTCACTCGACCCCATCTCTCTCTCTCTCTCGCTTGACCCCGTCTCTCTCTCTCTCTCTCTCTCACTTGCTCGACCCGATCTCTCACTCTCTCTCGCACTCGACCCCGTCTCTCTCACTCGCGCTCGACTCGGTCTCACTCTCATTCTTGACCTTGTCTCTCTCTCTCGCTCCACCCTCTCTCTCTCTCTCTATCTCTCCAGCCCGTCTCTCTCTCTTTCTCGCTCGACCCCATCTCTCTCTCTCACTCGACCCCGTTTCTCTCTCTCTCTCTCGCTCGACCCCGTTTCTCTGTCTCTCTCCCTCGACCTTGTCGCTCTCTCTCTCTCTCTCTCTCTCCAACCCCTCTCTCGCTCTATCGCTCCACCCCGTCTCTCTCTCTTTCTCGCTAGACCCCGTCTCTCTCTCTCTCGCGTGACCCCGTCTCTCTCTCTCTCTCGATCGACCTCGTCTCTCTCTCCCTGTCTCTCTCTCGACCCCGTCTCTCTCTCTCTCGCTCGACCCCATCTCTCTCTCTTTAGCTCCACCCCATCTCACTCTCTCTCTCGCTCGACCCCGTCCCTCTCTCTCTCTTACGCTCGACCCCGTCTCTCTCGCTCTCAGTCGACCCCCTCTCTCTCGCTCTCGCTCGCTCGACCCCGTCTCTCTCGTTCTCTCACTCGACCCCATCTCTCTCTCTCTCGCTCGCTTGACCCCGTTTCTCTCTCTCACTCGACCCCATCTCTCTCTCTCTCTCTCACTCGACCCTGTCTCTCTCTGTAGCTCGCGTGACCCCATCTCACTCTCTCTCACTCGACCCCATCTCTCTCTGTCTCTCGCTCGACCCCGTCTCCCTCTTTTGCTCGCTCAACCCCGTCTCTCTCTCTCTCTCTCTCGACCCCGTCTCTCGCTCTCTCTCTCGCTCAACCCCGTCGCTCTCTCTCTCTCTTGCTCGACCCTATCTCTCTCTCGCTCGACCCCGTCTCTCTGTCTCTCTCGCTCGACCCCGTCTCTCTCTCTCTCTCGCTCGACCCCGTCTTTCTCTCTCTCTCTCGACCCCGTCTCTCTCTCTCTCGCTCGCTTGACCCCGTCTCTCTCTCTCGCTCGAAACCCTTCTCTCACTCTCTCTCTCGCTCGACCCCGTCTCTCTCTCTCTCTCTCTATCGCTCGACCCCGTCTCTCTCTCTCACTCGACCCCATCTCTCTCTCTCTCTCTCTCTCTCGACCCCGTCTCTCGCTCTCTCTCTCGCTCAACCCCGTCGCTCTCTCTCTCTCTTGCTCGACCCTATCTCTCTCTCGCTCGACCCCGTCTCTCTGTCTCTCTCGCTCCACCCCGTCTCTCTCTCTCTCTCTCGCTTGACCCCGTCTCTCTCTCTCGCTCGAAACCCTTCTCTCACTCTCTCTCGCTCGACCCCCTCTC
>NW_027599882.1:0-20732 GCF_964194155.1 Cetorhinus maximus | reverse complement strand
TGTGGGAGGGGGGAGAATGAGGGGAGGTTAATCACTGTGGAGGGGAGAGAATGAGGGGAGGTTAGTCACTGTGGAGAGGTGAGAATGAGGGGAGGTTAGTCACTGTGGGAGGGGGGAGAATGAGCGGAGGTTAGTCACTGTGGAGGGGGGAGAATGAGGGGAGGTTAGTGACTGTGGAGGGGGGAGAATTTGGGTAGGTTAGTCACTGTGGAGGGGGAGATTGAGGGGAGGTTAGTCACTGTGGAGGGGGTGAATGAGGGGAGGTTAGTCACTGTGGAGGGGGAGAATGAGGGGACGTTGGTCTCTGTGGGAAGGGGGGGAATGAGGGGAGGTTAGTCACTGTTGGAGGGGGGCGACTGAGGGGAGGTTAGTCACTGTATACGGGGGCGAATGAGGGGAGGTTAGTCACTGTGGAGAGGGGAAGAATGAGGGTAGATTAGTCACTGAGGAGGGTGTAGAATGAGGGGAGGTAAGTCACTGTGGAGGGCGGAGAATGAGGGGAAGTTGGTCACTGTCGACGGGGGGAGAATGAGGGGAGGTTATGCACTGTGGTGGGGGAAGAATGAGGGGAGGTTAGTCACAGTGGACGGGGGCGAATGAGGGGAGGTTAGTCACTGTGGACGGGGGAGAATGAGGGGAGGTTAGAAAATGTGGACGGGGGAGAATGAGGGGAGGTTAGTCACTGTGGACGGGGGAGAATGAGGGGAGGTTAGTCACTGTGGACGGGGGAGAATGAGGGATGGATAGTCACTGTGGAGGGGGGCGGATGAGGGGAGGTTAGTCACAGTGGAGGGGGGCGGATGAGGGGAGGTTAGTCATTGTGTGGGGGAGAATGAGGGGAGGTTAGTCACTGTGGAAGAGGGGAGATGAGGGGAGGTGAGTCACTGTGGGAGGGGGGAGAATGAGGGGAGGTTTGTCATTGCGGAGAGGGAGAATGATGGGAGGTTAGTCACTGTGTAAGAGGGGAGAATGCGGGGAGGTGAGTCACTGTGGGAGGGGGGAGAATGAGGGGAGGTTGGTCATTGCGGAGAGGGAGAATGAGGGGAGGTTAGTCACTTTGGGAGAGGGAAGAATGAGGGGAGGTTAGTCACTTTGGGAGAGGGAAGAATGAGGAGAGGTTAGTCACTTTGGGAGAGGGAAGAATGAGGGGAGGTTAGTCACTGTGGAGGGGTGAGAATGAGGTGAGTTTTGTGACTGTGGAAGGGGGAGAATGAGGGGAGGTTAGTCACTTTGGAGAGGGGAGAATGAGGGGAGGTTAGTCACTTTGGAGAGGGGAGAATGAGGGGAGTTTAGTCACAGTGCATGGGGGAGAATAAGGGGAGGTTAGTCCCTGTGTGAGGGGGGAGAATGAGGGGAGGTTAGTCAGTGTGGAGGGGGAAAATGAGGGGCGGTGTGTCATTGTGGGAGGTAGAGAATGAGGGGAGAATGATGGGAATTTACTCAATGTGGATGGGGGAGAATGAGTGGAGGTTAGTCACTGTTGGAGGGGGTGAATGAGTGGAGGTTAGTCACTGTTGGAGGGGGTGAATGAGTGGAGCTTAGTCACTGTGGGAGTGGGTGAATGAGGGGAGGTTAGTCACTGTGGGAGGGGGTGAATGAGGGGAGGTTAGTCACTGTGGGAGGGGGTGAATGAGGGGAGTTTAGTCACTGTGGAGGGAGGAGAATGGGGGGAGTTAATTCACTGTGGGAGACGTGAGAATGAGGGGAGGTTAGTCACTGTGGGAGAGGGGAGAATGAGGGGAGGTTAGTCACTGTGGAGGGGGGTGAATGAGGGGAGGTTACTCACTGTGGGAGTGGGGAGCATCAGGAGAGGTTAGTCACTGTGGAGGGGGGAGAATCAGGGGAGGTTAGTCACTGTGGAGGGGGGAGAATTAGCGGAGGTTAGTCACAGTGGAGGGGGGAGAATGAGGGGAGGATAGTCACTGTTGGAGTGGGGAAGAATGAGGGGAGGTTAGTCACTGTGGAGGGGGGAGAATGTGGGGAGGTTAGTCACTGTTGGAGGGGGGAGAGTGAGGGGAGGTTAGTGTCTGTGGGAGGGGGGAGAATGAGGGCTGGTTAGTCACTGTGGGAGGGGGGAGAATGAGGGGAGGTTAGTCACTGTGGAGAAGGGCAGAATGAGGGGAGGTCAGTCACTGTTGAGGGTTGAGAAAGAGGGGAGGTTAGTCACTGTGGGAGGGGGGAGAATGAGGGGAGGTTAGTCACTGTGGGAGAGGGGAGAGTGAGGGGAGGTTAGTCACTGTGGGAGAGGGGAGAATGATGGGAGGTTAGTCACTGTGGGAGGGGGGAGAATGAGGGGAGGTTAGTCACTGTGGAGGGTTGAGAATGATGGGAGGTTAGTCACTGTGGGAGGGGGGAGAATGAAGGGAGGTTAGTGACTGTGGGAGGAGGGAGAATGAGGGGAGGATAGTCACTGTGGGAGAGGGGAGAATGAGTGGAGGTTAGTCACTGTGGGAGATGGGAGAATGAGGGGAGGTTATTCATTGTGGGAGTGGAGACAATGAGGGGAGGTTAGTCACTGTGGAGGGCAGAGAATGAGGTGAGGTTAGTCACTGAGGGAGGGGGAGAATTAGGGGAGGTTACCCACTTGTGGGTGGGGGGAGAATGAGGGGAGGTTAGTCACTGTGGGAGGGGGGAGAATGAGTGGAAGTTAGTCACTGTGGAGGGGGGAGAATGAGGGGAGGTTAGTCACTGAGGAGGGAGTAGAATGAGGGGAGGTTAGTCACTGGGAGGGTGGAGATTGAGGGGAGGATAGTCACTGTGGGAGGGGGGAGAATGAGGAGAGGTTAGTCACTGAGGAGGGAGTTGAATGAGGGGAGGTTAGTCACTGTTGGAGGGGGAGAATAAGGGGAGTTTACTCACTGTGGGAGGGGGGAGAATGAGGGGAGGATAGTCACGGTGGGAGAGGGGAGAATGAGGGGAGGTTAGTCACTGTGGAGGGGGGAGAATGAGGGGATGTTAGTGACCGTGGAGGGGGGAGAATTAGGGTAGGTTAGTCACTGTGGAGGGGGAGATTGAGGGGAGGTTAGTCACTGTGGAGGGGGAGAATGAGGGGAGGTTAGTCACTGTGGGAGGGGGGAGAATGAGGGGAGATTAGTCACTGTGGAGGGGGAGAATGAGGGGAGGTTGGTCTCTGTGGGAAGGGGGAGAATGAGGGGAGGTTAGTCACTGTTGGAGGGGGGAGATTGAGGGGAGGTTAGTCACTGTGGACGGGGGCGAATGAGGGGAGGTTAGTCACTGTGGAGAGGGGAAGAATGAGGGCAGGTTAGTCACTGTGGAAGAGGGGAGAATGAGGGGAGGTGAGTCACTGTGGGAGGGGGGAGAATTAGGGGAGGTTTGTCATTGCGGAGAGGGAGAATGATGGGAGGTTAGTCACTGTGTAAGAGGGGAGAATGAGGGGAGGTGAGTCACTGTGGGAGGGGGGAGAATGAGGGGAGGTTGGTCATTGCGGAGGGGGGTGAACGAGGGGAGGTTAGTCATTGCGGAGAGGGAGAATGAGGGGAGGTTAGTGACTGTGGGAGGGGGGAGAATGAGGGGAGGTTAGTCACTGTGGACGGGGGAGAATGAGGTGAGGTTAGTCACTGTGGGAGGGGGGAGAAGTAGGGGAGGTTAGTCACTGTGGAGTGGGGAGAATGAGGGTAGGTTAGTCATTGAGAGAGGGAGAAAGAGGGGAGGTTAGTGACTGTTTGAGGGAGGAGAATGAGGGGAGGTTATTCACTGTGGGAGTGGGGAGAATGAGGTGAGGTTAGTCACTGTGGGAGGGGGGAGAATGAGGGGAGGTTAGTCACTGTGGGAAGCGGAGAATGAGGGGAGGTTAGTCAACGTGGGAGGGGGGAGAATGAGGTAAGTTTAGTCACTGTGGAAGGGGGGAGAATGTGGGAAGGTTAGTCACTGTGGAGGGGGAAGAATGAGGGGAGGTTAGTCACTGTGGGAGGGGGGAGAATGAGGGGAGCTAAGTCACTGTAGACGGGGGGAGAATGAGGGGAGGTTAGTCACTGTGGAGGGGGAAGAATGAGGGGAGGTTAGTCACAGTGGAGGGGGGAGAAAGATGGGGAGGTTAGTCACTGAGGGAGGGGGAGAATGAGGGGAGGTTAGTCACTGTGGACGGGGGAGAATGAGGGGAGGTTAGTCACTGTGGACGGGGGAGGATGAGGGGAGGTTAGTCACTGTGGACAGGGCAGAATGAGGGGAGGTTAGTCACTGTGGGAGGGGGGAGAATGAGGGGAGCTAAGTCACTGTAGACGGGGGGAGAATGAGGGGAGGTTAGTCACTGTGGAGGGGGAAGAATGAGGGGAGGTTAGTCACAGTGGAGGGGGGAGAATGATGGGGAGGTTAGTCACTGAGGGAGGGGGAGAATGAGGGTAGGTTAGTCACTGTGGACGGGGGAGAATGAGGGGAGGTTAGTCACTGTGGACGGGGGAGGATGAGGGGAGGTTAGTCACTGTGGACGGGGCAGAATGAGGGGAGGTTATTCAATGTGGAGGGGGGAGAATGTGGGGAGGTTACTCACTGTGGGAGGAGGGAGAATATGGGGAGGTTAATCTCTGTGGGAGAGGGGAGAATGGAGGGTTGTCAGTCACTGTGGGAGGGGGGAGAATGAGGGGAGGTTAGACAATGTTGGAGGGGGGGAAAATGAGGGTAGGTTAGTCACTGTGGAGGCTGGACCATGAGGGGTGTTTAGACACTGTGGAGGGGAGAGAATAAGGGGAGGTTAGTCACAGTGGGAGGGGGGAGAATAAGGGAAGGTGAGTCATTGTGGAGGGGAGAGAATGACGGGAGTTTAGTCACTGTGGGAGGGGTGAGAATGAGGGGAGGTTAGTCACTGTGGATAGGAGAGAATGAGGGGACGTTAGTCACTGTGGGAAGGGGGAGAATGAGGGGAGGTTAGTCACTGTAGACGGGGGGAGAATGAGGGGAGGTTAGTCACTGTGGAGGGGGTAGACTGAGGGGAGGTTAGTCACAGTGGAGGGGGTGAATGAGGGGAGGTTAGTCACTGTGGCGGGGGAAGAATGAGGGGTGTTTAGTCATTTTGGGAGAGGGGAGAGTGAGGGGTGGTTAGTCACTGATTGAGGGGGAGAATGAGGGGAGGTTTGTCACTGTGGGAGGGGGAGAATGAGGGGAGGTTAGTCACTGTGGAGAGGAGAGAATGAGGGGAGGTTAGTCACTGTGGGAGGGGGGAGAATGAGGGGAGGTTAGGCACTGTGGACGGTGGAGAATGAGGGGAGGTTAGTCACTGTGGACGGGGGAGAATGAGGGGAGGTTAGGCACTGTGGACGGGGGAGATTGAGGGGAGGATTGTCACTGTGGGAGGGGGGAGAATGAGGAGAGGTTAGTCACTGAGGAGGGAGTTGAATGAGGGGAGGTTAGTCACTGCTGGAGGGGGAGAATAAGGGGAGTTTACTCACTGTGGGAGGGGGGAGAATGAGGGGAGGATAGTCACGGTGGGAGAGGGGAGAATGAGGGGAGGTTAGTCACTGTGGAGGGGGGAGAATGAGGGGATGTTAGTGACCGTGGAGGGGGGAGAATTAGGGTAGGTTAGTCACTGTGGAGGGGGAGATTGAGGGGAGGTTAGTCACTGTGGAGGGGGAGAATGAGGGGAGGTTAGTCACTGTGGGAGGGGGGAGAATGAGGGGAGATTAGTCACTGTGGAGGGGGAGAATGAGGGGAGGTTGGTCTCTGTGGGAAGGGGGAGAATGAGGGGAGGTTAGTCACTGTTGGAGGGGGGAGAATTAGGGTAGGTTAGTCACTGTGGACGGGGGCGAATGAGGGGAGGTTAGTCACTGGAGAGGGGAAGAATGAGGGCAGGTTAGTCACTGTGGAGGGGGTAGAATGAGGTGAGGTTAGACAGTGTGGACGGGGGAGAATGAGGTGAGGTTAGTCACTGTGGACGGGGGAGAATGAGGGGAGGTTAGTCACTGTGGACAGGGGGAGAATGAGGGGAGGTTAGTCACTGTGGACGGGGGAGAATGAGGGATGGATAGTCACAGTGGAGGGGGGCGGATGAGGGGAGGTTAGTCATTGTGTGGGGGAGAATGAGGGGAGGTTAGTCACTGTGGAAGAGGGGAGAATGAGGGGAGGTGAGTCACTGTGGGAGGGGGGAGAATGAGGGGAGGTTTGTCATTGCGGAGAGGGAGAATGATGGGAGGTTAGTCACTGTGGGAGGGGGGAGAATGAGGGGAGGTTGGTCATTGCGGAGGGGGGTGAACGAGGGGAGGTTAGTCATTGCGGAGAGGGAGAATGAGGGGAGGTTAGTGACTGTGGGAGGGGGGAGAATGAGGGGAGGTTAGTCACTGTGGACGGGGGAGAATGAGGTGAGGTTAGTCACTGTGGGAGGGGGGAGAAGTAGGGGAGGTTAGTCACTGTGGAGTGGGGAGAATGAGGGTAGGTTAGTCATTGAGAGAGGGAGAAAGAGGGGAGGTTAGTGACTGTTTGAGGGAGGAGAATGAGGGGAGGTTATTCACTGTGGGAGTGGGGAGAATGAGGTGAGGTTAGTCACTGTGGGAGGGGGGTGAATGAGGGGAGGTTAGTCACTGTGGGAAGCGGAGAATGAGGGGAGGTTAGTCAACTTGGGAGGGGGGAGAATGAGGTAAGTTTAGTCACTGTGGAAGGGGGGAGAATGTGGGAAGGTTAGTCACTGTGGAGGGGGAAGAATGAGGGGAGGTTAGTCACTGTGGGAGGGGGGAGAATGAGGGGAGCTAAGTCACTGTAGACGGGGGGAGAATGAGGGGAGGTTAGTCACTGTGGAGGGGGAAGAATGAGGGGAGGTTAGTCACAGTGGAGGGGGGAGAATGATGGGGAGGTTAGTCACTGAGGGAGGGGGAGAATGAGGGTAGGTTAGTCACTGTGGACGGGGGAGAATGAGGGGAGGTTAGTCACTGTGGACGGGGGAGGATGAGGGGAGGTTAGTCACTGTGGACGGGGCAGAATGAGGGGAGGTTATTCAATGTGGAGGGGGGAGAATGTGGGGAGGTTACTCACTGTGGGAGGAGGGAGAATATGGGGAGGTTAATCTCTGTGGGAGAGGGGAGAATGGAGGGTTGTCAGTCACTGTGGGAGGGGGGAGAATGAGGGGAGGTTAGACAATGTTGGAGGGGGGGAAAATGAGGGTAGGTTAGTCACTGTGGAGGCTGGACCATGAGGGGTGTTTAGACACTGTGGAGGGGAGAGAATAAGGGGAGGTTAGTCACAGTGGGAGGGGGGAGAATAAGGGAAGGTGAGTCATTGTGGAGGGGAGAGAATGACGGGAGTTTAGTCACTGTGGGAGGGGTGAGAATGAGGGGAGGTTAGTCACTGTGGATAGGAGAGAATGAGGGGACGTTATTCACTGTGGGAAGGGGGAGAATGAGGGGAGGTTAGTCACTGTAGACGGGGGGAGAATGAGGGGAGGTTAGTCACTGTGGAGGGGGTAGACTGAGGGGAGGTTAGTCACAGTGGAGGGGGTGAATGAGGGGAGGTTAGTCACTGTGGCGGGGGAAGAATGAGGGGTGTTTAGTCATTTTGGGAGAGGGGAGAGTGAGGGGTGGTTAGTCACTGATTGAGGGGGAGAATGAGGGGAGGTTCGTCACTGTGGGAGGGGGAGAATGAGGGGAGGTTAGTCACTGTGGAGAGGAGAGAATGAGGGGAGGTTAGTCACTGTGGGAGGGGGGAGAATGAGGGGAGGTTAGGCACTGTGGACGGTGGAGAATGAGGGGAGGTTAGTCACTGTGGATGGGGGAGAATGAGGGGAGGTTTGTCACTGTGGGAGAGGGGAGAATGGGTGAAGGTTAGTCACTGTGGAGGGGAGAGAATGAGGGGAGGTTAGTCACTGTGGGAGGGGGGAGAATGAGGGGAGGTTAATCACTGTGGAGGGGAGAGAATGAGGGGAGGTTAGTCACTGTGGAGAGGTGAGAATGAGGGGAGGTTAGTCACTGTGGGAGGGGGGAGAATGAGCGGAGGTTAGTCACTGTGGAGGGGGGAGAATGAGGGGAGGTTAGTGACTGTGGAGGGGGGAGAATTAGGGTAGGTTAGTCACTGTGGAGGGGGAGATTGAGGGGAGGTTAGTCACTGTGGAGGGGGAGAATGAGGGGAGGTTAGTCACTGTGGAGGGGGGAGAATGAGGGGAGGTTAGTCACTGTGGACGGGGGAGAATGAGGGGAGGTTAGGCACTGTGGACGGGGGAGAATGAGGGGAGGTTAGGCACTGTGGACGGGGGAGAATGAGGGGAGGTTAGGCACTGTGGACGGGGGAGAATGAGGGGAGGTTAGTCACTGTGGAGGGGGGAGAATGAGGGGAGGTAACTCACTGTGGAGGGGGGAGAATGAGGAGAGGTTGGTCACTATAGACGGGGGGAGAAAGAGGGGAGGTTAGTCACTGTGGAGGGGGGAGAATGAGGGGAGGTTAGTCACAGTGGAGGGGGGAGAATAAGGTGAGGTAAGTCACTGTGGGAGAGGGGAGAGTGAGGGGAGGTTAGTCACAGTGGACGGGGGCGAAAGAGGGGAGGTTAGACACTGTGGAGGGGTGAGAGTGAGGGGAGGTTAGTCACAGTGGACGGGGGCGAATGAGGGGAGGTTAGTCACTGTGGACGGGGGAGAATGAGGGGAGGTTAAAAACTGTGGACGGGGGAGAATGAGGTGAGGTTAGACAGTGTGGACGGGGGAGAATGAGGTGAGGTTAGTCACTGTGGACGAGGGAGAATGAGGGGAGGTTATTCACTGTGGACGGGGGAGAATGAGGGGAGGTTAGTCACTGTGGACGGGGGAGAATGAGGGATGGATAGTCACTGTGGAGGGGGGCGGATGAGGGGAGGTTAGTCACAGTGGAGGGGGGCGGATGAGGGGAGGTTAGTCATTGTGTGGGGGAGAATGAGGGGAGGTTAGTCACTGTGGAAGAGGGGAGAATGAGGGGAGGTGAGTCACTGTGGGAGGGGGGAGAATGAGGGGAGGTTTGTCATTGCGGAGAGGGAGAATGATGGGAGGTTAGTCACTGTGTAAGAGGGGAGAATGAGGGGAGGTGAGTCACTGTGGGAGGGGGGAGAATGAGGGGAGGTTGGTCATTGCGGAGAGGGAGAATGAGGGGAGGTTAGTGACTGTGGGAGGTGGAGAATGAGGGGAGCTTAGTCATTGTGGAGGGGGGTGAACGAGGGGAGGTTAGTCATTGCGGAGAGGGAGAATGAGGGGAGGTTAGTGACTGTGGGAGGGGGGAGAATGAGGGGAGGTTAGTCACTGTGGACGGGGGAGAATGAGGTGAGGTTAGTCACTGTGGAAGGGGGGAGAAGTAGGGGAGGTTAGTCACTGTGGAGTGGGGAGAATGAGGGTAGGTTAGTCATTGAGAGAGGGAGAAAGAGGGGAGGTTAGTGACTGTTTGAGGGAGGAGAATGAGGGGAGGTTATTCACTGTGGGAGTGGGGAGAATGAGGTGAGGTTAGTCACTGTGGGAGGGGGGAGAATGAGGGGAGGTTAGTCACTGTGGGAAGCGGAGAATGAGGGGAGGTTAGTCAATGTGGGAGGGGGGAGAATGAGGTAAGTTTAGTCACTGTGGAAGGGGGGAGAATGTGGGAAGGTTAGTCACTGTGGAGGGGGAAGAATGAGGGGAGGTTAGTCACTGTGGGAGGGGGGAGAATGAGGGGAGCTAAGTCACTGTAGACGGGGGGAGAATGAGGGGAGGTTAGTCACTGTGGAGGGGGAAGAATGAGGGGAGGTTAGTCACAGTGGAGGGGGGAGAATGATGGGGAGGTTAGTCACTGAGGGAGGGGGAGAATGAGGGGAGGTTAGTCACTGTGGACGGGGGAGAATGAGGGGAGGTTAGTCACTGTGGACGGGGGAGGATGAGGGGAGGTTAGTCACTGTGGACGGGGCAGAATGAGGGGAGGTTATTCAATGTGGAGGGGGGAGAATGTGGGGAGGTTACTCACTGTGGGAGGAGGGCGAATGTGGGGAGGTTATTCTCTGTGGGAGAGGGGAGAATGGAGGGTTGTCAGTCACTGTGGGAGGGGGGAGAATGAGGGGAGGTTAGACAATGTTGGAGGGGGGGAAAATGAGGGTAGGTTAGTCACTGTGGAGGCTGGACCATGAGGGGTGTTTAGACACTGTGGAGGGGAGAGAATAAGGGGAGGTTAGTCACAGTGGGAGGGGGGATAATAAGGGAAGGTGACTCATTGTGGAGGGGAGAGAATGACGGGAGTTTAGTCACTGTGGAAGGGGTGAGAATGAGGGAAGGTTAGTCACTGTGGATAGGAGAGAATGAGGGGACGTTAGTCACTGTGGGAAGGGGGAGAATGAGGGGAGGTTAGTCACTGTAGACAGGGGGAGAATGAGGGGAGGTTAGTCACTGTGGCGGGGGAAGAATGAGGGGTGTTTAATCATTTTGGGAGAGGGGAGAGTGAGGGGAGGTTTGCTCACTGTGGACGGGGGAGAATGAGGGGAGGTTAGAAACTGTGGACGGGGGAGAATGAGGTGAGGTTAGACAGTGTGGACGGGGGAGAATGAGGTGAGGTTAGTCACTGTGGACGGGGGAGAATGAGGGGAGGTTAGTCACTGTGGATGGGGGAGAATGAGGGGAGGTTAGTCACTGTGGACGGGGGAGAATGAGGGATGGATAGTCACTGTGGAGGGGGGCGGATGAGGGGAGGTTAGTCACAGTGGAGGGGGGCGGATGAGGGGAGGTTAGTCATTGTGTGGGGGAGAATGAGGGGAGGTTAGTTACTGTGGAAGAGGGGAGATGAGGGGAGGTGAGTCACTGTGGGAGGGGGGAGAATGAGGGGAAGTTTGTTATTACGGAGAGGGAGAATGATGGGAGGTTAGTCACTGTGTAAGAGGGGAGAATGAGGGGAGGTGAGTCACTGTGGGAGGGGGGAGAATGAGGGGAGGTTGGTCATTGCGGAGAGGGAGAATGAGGGGAGGTTAGTGACTGTGGGAGGTGGAGAATGAGGGGAGCTTAGTCATTGTGGAGGGGGGTGAACGAGGGGAGGTTAGTCATTGCGGAGAGGGAGAATGAGGGGAGGTTAGTGACTGCGGGAGGGGGAGAATGAGGGGAGGTTAGTCACTGTGGACGGGGGAGAATGAGGTGAGGTTAGTCACTGTGGGAGGGGGGAGAAGTAGGGGAGGTTAGTCACTGTGGAGTGGGGAGAATGAGGGTAGGTTAGTCATTGAGAGAGGGAGAAAGAGGGGAGGTTAGTGACTGTTTGAGGGGGGAGAATGAGGGGAGGTTATTCACTGTGTGAGTGGGGAGAATGAGGTGAGGTTAGTCACTGTGGGAGGGGGGAGAATGAGGGGATGTTAGTGACCGTGGAGGGGGGAGTATTAGGGTAGGTTAGTCCCTGTGGAGGGGGAGATTGAGGGGAGGTTAGTCACTGTGGAGGGGGAGAATGAGGGGAGGTTAGTCACTGTGGGAGGGGGGAGAATGAGGGGAGATTAGTCACTGTGGAGGGGGAGAATGAGGGGAGGTTGGTCTCTGTGGGAAGGGGGAGATTGAGGGGAGGATAGTTACTGTTGGAGGGGGGAGACTGAGGGGAGGTTAGTCACTGTGGACGGGGGCGAATGAGGGGAGGTTAGTCACTGTGGAGAGGGGAAGAATGAGGGTAGGTTAGTCACTGTGGAGGGGGTAGAATGAGGGGAGGTAAGTCACTGTGGAGGGGGGAGAATGAGGGGAAGTTGGTCACTGTGGACGGGGGAGAATGAGAGGAGGTTAGGCACTGTGGACGGGGGAGAATGAGGGGAGGTTAGGCACTGTGGACGGGGGAGAATGAGGGGAGGTTAGGCACTGTGGACGGGGGAGAATGAGGGGAGGTTAGTCACTGTGGAGGGGGGAGAATGAGGAGAGGTTGGTCACTATAGACGGGGGGAGAATGAGGGGAGGTTAGTCACTGTGAAGGGGGGAGAATGAGGGGAGGTTAGTCACAGTGGGAGAGGGGAGAATGAGGGGAGGTTAGTCACTGTGGAGGGGAGAGAATGAGGGGAGGTTAGTCACTGTGGGAGGGGGGAGAATGAGGGGAGGTTAATCACTGTGGAGGGGAGAGAATGAGGGGAGGTTAGTCACTGTGGGAGGGGGGAGAATGAGGGGAGGTTAGTCACTGTGGAGGGGGGAGAATGAGGGGAGGTTAGTGACTGTGGAGGGTGGAGAATTAGGGTAGGTTAGTCACTGTGGAGGGGGAGATTGAGGAGAGGTTAGTCACTGTGGAGGGGGATAATGAGGGGAGGTTAATCACTGTGGGAGGGGGCAAAATGAGGGGAGTTTAGTCACTGTGGAGGGGGAGAATGAGGGGAGGTTGGTCTCTGTGGGAAGGGGGAGAATGAGGGGAGGTTAGTCACTGTTGGAGGGGGGCGACTGAGGGGAGGTTAGTCACTGTAGACGGGGGCGAATGAGGGGAGGTTAGTCACTGTGGAGAGGGGAAGAATGAGGGTAGGTTAGTCACTGAGGAGGGTGTAGAATGAGGGGAGGTAAGTCACTGTGGAGGGCGGAGAATGAGGGGAAGTTGGTCACTGTCGACGGGGGGAGAATGAGGGGAGGTTATGCACTGTGGTGGGGGAAGAGTGAGGGGAGGTTAGTCACTGTGGACGGGGGAGAATGAGGGGAGGTTAGTCACTGTGGACGGGGGAGAATGAGGGGAGGTTAGTCACTGTGGGAGGAGGGAGAATGAGGGGAGGGTAGTCACTGTGGAGGGGAGAGACTGAGGGGAGGTTAGCCACTGTGGAGGGGGGAGAATGAGGGGAGGTTGGTCACTGTAGACGGGGGGAGAATGAGGGGAGGTTAGTCACTGTGGAGGGGGAAGAATGAGGGGAGGTTATTCACAGTGGACGGGGGAGAATGAGGGGAGGTTAGGCACTGTGGACGGGGGAGAATGAGGGGAGGTTAGTCACTGTGGAGGGGGGAGAATGAGGGGAGGTAACTCACTGTGGAGGGGGGAGAATGAGGGGAGGTTGGTCACTATAGACGGGGGGAGAATGAGGGGAGGTTAGTCACTGTGGAGGGGGGAGAATGAGGTGAGGTAAGTCACTGTGGGAGAGGGGAGAGTGAGGGGAGGTTAGTCACTGTGGAGGGGGGAGAATGTGGGGAGGTTAGTCACTGTTGGAGGGGGTAGAGTGAGGGGAGGTTAGTGTCTGTGGGAGGGGGGAGAATGAGGGCTGGTTAGTCACTGTGGGAGGGGGGAGAATGAGGGGAGGTTAGTCACTGTGGGAGGGGGGAGAATGAGGGGAGGTTAGTCACTGTGGAGAAGGGCAGAATGAGGGGAGGTCAGTCACTGTTGAGGGTTGAGAAAGAGGGGAGGTTAGTCACTGTGGGAGGGGGGAGAATGAGGGGAGGTTAGTCACTGTGGGAGAGGTGAGAGTGAGGGGAGGTTAGTCACTGTGGGAGAGGGGAGAATGAGGGGAGGTTAGTCACTGTTGAGGGTTGAGAATGATGGGAGGTTTGTCACTGTGGGAGGCGGCAGAATGAGGGGAGGTTAGTCACTGTTCAGGGTTCAGAATGAGGGGAGCTTAGTCACTGTGGAGGGGGGAGAATGAGGGGAGGTTAGTCACTGTGGAGGGGGTAGAATGAGGGAAGGTAAGTCACTGTGGAGGGCGGAGAATGAGGGGAAGTTGGTCACTGTCGACGGGGGGAGAATGAGGGGAGGGTAGTCACTGTGGAGGGGAGAGACTGAGGGGAGGTTAGCCACTGTGGAGGGGGGAGAATGAGGGGAGGTTGGTCACTGTAGACGGGGGGAGAATGAGGGGAGGTTAGTCACTGTGGAGGGGGAAGAATGAGGGGAGGTTAGTCACAGTGGAGGGGGGAGAATGAGGTGAGGTTAGTCACAGTGGACGGGGGAGAATGAGGGGAGGTTAGGCACTGTGAACGGGGGAGAATGAGGGGAGGTTAGTCACTGTGGAGGGGGGAGAATGAGGAGAGGTAACTCACTGTGGAGGGGGGAAAATGAGGGGAGGTTGGTCACTATAGATGGGGGGAGAATGAGGGGAGTTTAGTCACTGTGGAGGGAGGAGAATAAGGTGAGGTAAGTCACTGTGGGAGAGGGGAGAGTGAGGGGAGGTTAGTCACAGTGGACAGGGGCGAAAGAGGGAAGGTTAGTCACTGTGGAGGGGTGAGAGTGAGGGGAGGTTAGTCACAGTGGACGGGGGCGAATGAGGGGAGGTTAGTCACTGTGGACGGGGGAGAATGAGGGGAGGTTAGAAACTGTGGACGGGGGAGAATGAGGTGAGGTTAGTCACTGTGGACGGGGGAGAATGAGGGGAGGTTAGTCACTGTGGACGGGGGAGAATGAGGGGAGGTTAGTCACTGTGGATGGGCGAGAATGAGGGATGGTTAGTCACTGTGGAGGGAGGCGGATGAGGGGAGGTTAGTCACAGTGGAGGGGGGCGGATGAGGGGAGGTTAGTCATTGTGTGGGGGAGATTGAGGGGAGGTTAGTCACTGTGGAAGAGGGGAGAATGAGGGGAGGTGAGTCACTGTGGGAGGGGGGAGAATGAGGGGAGGTTTGTCATTGCGGAGAGGGAGAATGATGGGAGGTTAGTCACTGTAGAAGAGGGGAGAATGAGGGGAGGTGAGTCACTGTGGGAGGGGGGAGAATGAGGGGAGGTTGGTCATTGCGGAGAGGGAGAATGAGGGGAGGTTAGTGACTGTGGGAGGGGGGAGAATGAGGGGAGGTTATTCACTGTGGGAGTGGGGAGAATGAGGTGAGGTTAGTCACTTTGGGAAGCGGAGAATGAGGGGAGGTTAGTCAACGTGGGAGGGGGGAGAATGAGGTAAGTTTAGTCACTGTGGAAGGGGGGAGAATGTGGGGAGGTTAGTCACTGTGCGAGGGTGAAGAATGAAGGGAGGTTAGTCACTGTGCGAGGGGGGAGAATGAGGGGAGGTTAGTCACTGTAGACGGGGGGAGAATGAGGGGAGGTTAGTCACTGTGGAGGGGGAAGAATGAGGGGAGGTTAGTCACAGTGGAGGGGGGAGAATGATGGGGAGGTTAGTCACTGAGGGAGGGGGAGAATGAGGGGAGGTTAGTCACTGTGGACGGGGGAGAATGAGGGGAGGTTAGTCACTGTGGACGGTGGAGTATGAGGGGAGGTTAGTCACTGTGGACGGGGCAGAATGAGGGGAGGTTATTCAATGTGGAGGGTGGAGAATGTGGGGAGGTTACTCACTGTGGGAGGAGGGAGAATGTGGGGAGGTTAATCTCTGTGGGAGAGGGGAGAATGGAGGGTTGTCAGTCACTGTGGGAGGGGTGAGAATGAGGGGAGGTTAGACAATGTTGGAGGGGGGGAAAATGAGGGTAGGTTAGTCACTGTGGAGGCTGGACCATGAGGGGTGTTTAGACACTGTGGAGGGGAGAGAATAAGGGGAGGTGAGTCACAGTGGGAGGGGGGAGAATGAGGGGAGGTTAGTCACTGTGGGAGGGGTGAGAATGAGGGGAGGTTAGTCACTGTGGATAGGAGAGAATGAGGGGACGTTAGTCACTGTGGGAGGGGGGAGAATGATGGGAGGTTAGTCACTGTAGACGGGGGGAGAATGAGGGGAGGTTAGTCACTGTGGAGGGGGTAGACTTAGGGGAGGTTAGTCACTGTGGAGGGGGTAGACTAAGGGGAAGTTATTCACAGTGGAGGGGGTGAATGAGGGGAGGTTAGTCACTGTGGAGGGGGAAGAATGAGGGGTGGTTAGTCATTTTGGGAGAGGGGAGAGTGAGGGGAGGTTAGTCACTGATTGAGGGGGAGAATGAGGGGAGGTTTGTCACTGTGGGAGGGGGAGAATGAGGGGAGGTTAGTCACTGTGGAGAGGAGAGAATGAGGGGAGGTTAGTCACTGTGGGAGGGGGGAGAATGAGGGGAGGTAAGGCACTGTGGACGGTGGAGAATGAGGGGAGGTTAGTCACTGTGGACGGGGGAGAATGAGGGGAGGTTAGTCACTGTGGGAGAGGGGAGAATGGGTGGAGGTTAGTCACTGTGGAGGGGAGAGAATGAGGGGAGGTTAGTCACTGTGGGAGGGGGGAGAATGAGGGGAGGTTAATCACTGTGGAGGGGAGAGAATGAGGGGAGGTTAGTCACTGTGGAGAGGTGAGAATGAGGGGAGGTTAGTCACTGTGGGAGGGGGGAGAATGAGGGAGGTTAGTCACTGTGGAGGGGGGAGAATGAGGGGAGGTTAGTGACTGTGGAGGGGGGAGAATTAGGGTAGGTTAGTCACTGTGGAGGGGGAGATTGAGGGGAGGTTAGTCACTGTGGAGGGGGAGAATGAGGGGAGGTTAGTCACTGTGGGAGGGGGGAGAATGAGGGGAGGTTAGTCATTGTGGAGGGGGAGAATGAGGGGAGGTTGGTCTCTGTGGGAAGGGGGAGAATGAGGGGAGGTTAGTCACTGTGGACGGGGGCGAATGAGGGGAGGTTAGTCACTGTGGAGAGGGGAAGAATGAGGGTAGGTTAGTCACTGAGGAGGGGGTAGAATGAGGGGAGGTAAGTCACTGTGGAGGGCGGAGAATGAGGGGAAGTTGGTCACTGTCGACGGGGGGAGAATGAGGGGAGGTTATGCACTGTGGTGGGGGAAGAATGAGGGGAGGTTAGCCACTGTGGAGGGGGGAGAATGAGGGGAGGTTGGTCACTGTAGACGGGGGGAGAATGAGTGGAGGTTAGTCACTGTGGGAGGGGGAGAATGAGGGGAGGTTAGTCACTGTTGAGGGTTGAGAATGATGGGAGGTTAGTCACTGTGGGAGGCGGCAGAATGAGGGGAGGTTAGTCAATGTTCAGGGTTCAGAGTGAGGGGAGGTTAGTCACTGTGGAGGGGGTAGAATAAGGGAAGGTAAGTCACTGTGGAGGGCGGAGAATGAGGGGAAGTTGGTCACTGTCGACGGGGGGAGAATGAGGGGAGGGTAGTCACTGTGGAGGGGAGAGACTGAGGGGAGGTTAGCCACTGTGGAGGGGGGAGAATGAGGGGAGGTTGGTCACTGTAGACGGGGGGAGAATGAGGGGAGGTTAGTCACTGTGGAGGGGGAAGAATGAGGGGAGGTTAGTCACAGTGGAGGGGGGAGAATGAGGTGAGGTTAGTCACAGTGGACGGGGGAGAATGAGGGGAGGTTAGGCACTGTGAACGGGGGAGAATGAGGGGAGGTTAGTCACTGTGGAGGGGGAGAATGAGGAGAGGTAACTCACTGTGGAGGGGGGAAAATGAGGGGAGGTTGGTCACTATAGACGGGGGGAGAATGAGGGGAGTTTAGTCACTGTGGAGGGAGGAGAATAAGGTGAGGTAAGTCACTGTGGGAGAGGGGAGAGTGAGGGGAGGTTAGTCACAGTGGACGGGGACGAAAGAGGGGAGGTTAGTCACTGTGGAGGGGTGAGAGTGAGGGGAGGTTAGTCACAGTGGACGGGGGCGAATGAGGGGAGGTTAGTCACTGTGGACGGGGGAGAATGAGGGGAGGTTAGAACTGTGGACGGGGGAGAATGAGGTGAGGTTAGTCACTGTGGACGGGGGAGAATGAGGGGAGGTTAGTCACTGTGGACGGGGGGAGAATGAGGGGAGGTTAGTCACTGTGGACGGGGGAGAATGAGGGGAGGTTAGAAACTGTGGACGGGGGAGAATGAGGTGAGGTTAGTCACTGTGGACGGGGGAGAATGAGGGGAGGATAGTCACTGTGGACGGGGGAGAAAGAGGGGAGGTTAGTCACTGTGGACGGGGGAGAATGAGGGGAGGTTAGACACTGTGGACGGGGGACAATGAGGGGAGGTTAGTCACTGTGGACGGGGGAGAATGAGGGGAGGTTAGTCACTGTGGACGGGGGAGAATGAGGGGAGGTTAGTCACTGTGGAGGGGGGAGAATTAGCGGAGGTTAGTCACAGTGGAGGGGGGAGAATGAGGGGAGGATAGTCACTGTTGGAGTGGGGAAGAATGAGGGGAGGTTAGTCACTGTGGAGGGGGGAGAATGTGGGGAGGTTAGTCACTGTTGGAGGGGGTAGAGTGAGGGGAGGTTAGTGTCTGTGGGAGGGGGGAGAATGAGGGCTGGTTAGTCACTGTGGGAGGGGGGAGAATGAGGGGAGGTTAGTCACGGTGGGAGGGGGGAGAATGAGGGGAGGTTAGTCACTGTGGAGAAGGGCAGAATGAGGGGAGGTCAGTCACTGTTGAGGGTTGAGAAAGAGGGGAGGTTAGTCACTGTGGGAGGGGGGAGAATGAGGGGAGGTTAGTCACTGTGGGAGAGGGGAGAGTGAGGGGAGGTTAGTCACTGTTGAGGGTTGAGAATGATGGGAGGTTAGTCACTGTGGGAGGCGGCAGAATGAGGGGAGGTTAGTCACTGTTGAGGGTTGAGAATGATGGGAGGTTAGTCACTGTGGGAGGCGGCAGAATGAGGGGAGGTTAGTCACTGTTCAGGGTTCAGAATGAGGGAGCTTAGTCACTGTGGAGCGGGGAGAATGAGGGGAGGTTAGTCACTGTGGAGGGGGTAGAATGAGGGAAGGTAAGTCACTGTGGAGGGCGGAGAATGAGGGGAAGTTGGTCACTGTCGACGGGGGGAGAATGAGGGGAGGGTAGTCACTGTGGATGGGAGAGACTGAGGGGAGGTTAGCCACTGTGGAGGGGGGAGAATGAGGGGAGGTTGGTCACTGTAGACGGGGGGAGGAATGAGGGGAGGTTAGTCACTGTGGAGGGGGAAGAATGAGGGGAGGTTAGTCACAGTGTAGGGGGGAGAATGAGGTGAGGTTAGTCACAGTGGACGGGGGAGAATGAGGGGAGGTTAGGCACTGTGAACGGGGGAGAATGAGGGGAGGTTAGTCACTGTGGAGGGGGAGAATGAGGAGAGGTAACTCACTGTGGAGGGGGGAAAATGAGGGGAGGTTGGTCACTATAGACGGGGGGAGAATGAGGGGAGTTTAGTCACTGTGGAGGGAGGAGAATAAGGTGAGGTAAGTCACTGTGGGAGAGGGGAGAGTGAGGGGAGGTTAGTCACAGTGGACGGGGGCGAAAGAGGGGAGGTTAGTCACTGTGGAGGGGTGAGAGTGAGGGGAGGTTAGTCACAGTGGACGGGGGCGAATGAGGGGAGGTTAGTCACTGTGGACGGGGGAGAATGAGGGGAGGTTAGAAACTGTGGACGGGGGAGAATGAGGTGAGGTTAGTCACTGTGGACGGGGGAGAATGAGGGGAGGTTAGTCACTGTGGACGGGGGAGAATGAGGGGAGGTTAGTCACTGTGGACGGGGGAGAATGAGGGGAGGTTAGAAACTGTGGACGGGGGAGAATGAGGTGAGGTTAGTCACTGTGGACGGGGGAGAATGAGGGGAGGATAGTCACTGTGGACGGGGGAGAATGAGGTGAGGTTAGTCACTGTGGACGGGGGAGAATGAGGGGAGGTTAGACACTGTGGACGGGGGACAATGAGGGGAGGTTAGTCACTGTGGACGGGGGAGAATGAGGGGAGGTTAGTCACTGTGGACGGGGGAGAATGAGGGGAGGTTAGTCACTGTGGATGGGCGAGAATGAGGGATGGTTAGTCACTGTGGAGGGAGGCGGATGAGGGGAGGTTAGTCACAGTGGAGGGGGGCGGATGAGGGGAGGTTAGTCATTGTGTGGGGGAGATTGAGGGGAGGTTAGTCACTGTGGAAGAGGGGAGAATGAGGGGAGGTGAGTCACTGTGGGAGGGGGGAGAATGAGGGGAGGTTTGTCATTGCGGAGAGGGAGAATGATGGGAGGTTAGTCACTGTAGAAGAGGGGAGAATGAGGGGAGGTGAGTCACTGTGGGAGGGGGGAGAATGAGGGGAGGTTGGTCATTGCGGAGAGGGAGAATGAGGGGAGGTTAGTGACTGTGGGAGGGGGGAGAATGAGGGGAGGTTATTCACTGTGGGAGTGGGGAGAATGAGGTGAGGTTAGTCACTTTGGGAAGCGGAGAATGAGGGAGGTTAGTCAACGTGGGAGGGGGAGAATGAGGTAAGTTTAGTCACTGTGGAAGGGGGGAGAATGTGGGGAGGTTAGTCACTGTGCGAGGGTGAAGAATGAAGGGAGGTTAGTCACTGTGCGAGGGGGGAGAATGAGGGGAGGTTAGTCACTGTAGACGGGGGGAGAATGAGGGGAGGTTAGTCACTGTGGAGGGGGAAGAATGAGGGGAGGTTAGTCACAGTGGAGGGGGGAGAATGATGGGGAGGTTAGTCACTGAGGGAGGGGGAGAATGAGGGGAGGTTAGTCACTGTGGACGGGGGAGAATGAGGGGAGGTTAGTCACTGTGGACGGTGGAGTATGAGGGGAGGTTAGTCACTGTGGACGGGGCAGAATGAGGGGAGGTTATTCAATGTGGAGGGTGGAGAATGTGGGGAGGTTACTCACTGTGGGAGGAGGGAGAATGTGGGGAGGTTAATCTCTGTGGGAGAGGGGAGAATGGAGGGTTGTCAGTCACTGTGGGAGGGGTGAGAATGAGGGGAGGTTAGACAATGTTGGAGGGGGGGAAAATGAGGGTAGGTTAGTCACTGTGGAGGCTGGACCATGAGGGGTGTTTAGACACTGTGGAGGGGAGAGAATAAGGGGAGGTGAGTCACAGTGGGAGGGGGGAGAATGAGGGGAGGTTAGTCACTGTGGGAGGGGTGAGAATGAGGGGAGGTTAGTCACTGTGGATAGGAGAGAATGAGGGGACGTTAGTCACTGTGGGAGGGGGGAGAATGAGGGGAGGTTAGTCACTGTAGACGGGGGGAGAATGAGGGGAGGTTAGTCACTGTGGAGGGGGTAGACTTAGGGGAGGTTAGTCACTGTGGAGGGGGTAGACTGAGGGGAGGTTAGTCACAGTGGAGGGGGTGAATGAGGGGAGGTTTTAGTCACTGTGGAGGGGGA
>NW_027599881.1:17500-20734 GCF_964194155.1 Cetorhinus maximus | reverse complement strand
CCCGCTGCTGCCTCTAACCGTACTCACGGGCGGGCGGCTCTGCTGCGCGGCCTCCGGCCACGCCCCCTCACCTGGTTTGCTGGGAACCCGCCCCCGGCAGCCTGTTAGTCGTGCCGGTTCGGTCTTATCGGCCCTTTTTGCACCTTCCCTGCCTGCTGGCATGCTTCGGCTCACCGGTCAACCGGTTCCCCGTTCTCCACTTAGACTTTTGAGCTGCGGGGCTGGTCTGCCGCGAACTGCACCCGTATTACGGGGCGGGCGGCTCTACTGCCCGTACGGCTGCCCTGCCTGTTAACTGGTTAACCGTTTGCCCGTCCACTACTTCGTCCCTGGACCTGCCGGTGTGTTCTGCAGCTAACTGCACCCGTATTACGGGGCGGGACGCTCCGCTTACCGGCCGGCTGCCATGCCTGCTTAACTGGTCAACCATTTACTCACATATACTTAGCCCCATGGAGCTGCTGGGCTGGTCGGCGACCTAACTGCACCCTTGTTGCCGGGAGGTCGGCACTAATTGCCGGCCGGCCGGCTGCCCTGCCTGCTAACTGGTAAACCCTTTACCCACATGTACTTAGCCCCTGGATACTGATGGGCTGTTCTGCACCTAACTGCACCCTGATTAGCGGGCGGGCGGCTGTAATTGCCGGCCGGCTGCTCTGCCTGCTAACTGGTTAACCATTGACCCACATGTACTTAGCCCCTGGAAACTGAGGGGCTGTTCTGCACCTAACTGCACCCTTATTAGCGGGCGGACAGGCGGCCGGCTCTAATTACCGGCCGGCCGGCTGCCCTGCCTGCTAACTGGTTCACCATTTACCCACATGTACTTAGCCCCTGGAAGCTGATGGGCTGTTCTGCACCTAACTGCACCCTTATTAGCGGGCGGGCGGCTGTAATTACCGGCCGGCTGCCCTGCCTGCTAACTGGTTCACCATTTACCCACATGTACTTAGCCCCTGGAAAATGATGGGCTGTTCTGCACCTAACAGCACCCTTAGTAGCGGGCGGACAGGCGGCCGGCTCTATTTCCCGGCCGGCTGCCCTGCCTGCTAACTGGTTAACCATTTACCCACATGTACTTAGCCCCTGGAGCTGATGGGCTGTTCTGCACCTAACTGCACACTGATTAGTGGGCGGGCGGCTCTAATTGCCGGCCGGCTGCTCTGCCTGCTAACTGGTTAACCATTGACCCACATGTACTTAGGCCCAGGAAACTGAGGGGCTGTTCTGCACCTAACTGCACCCTTATTAGCGGGCGGACAGGCGGCCGGCTCTAATTACCGGCCGGCCGGCTGCCCTGCCTTGCTAGCTGGTTAACCATTTACCCACATGTACTTAGACCCTGGAGCTGATGGGCTGTTCTGCACCTAACTGCACCCTGATTAGCGGGCGGGCGGCTCTAATTGCCGGCCGGCTGCTCTGCCTGCGAACTGGTTAACCATTTACCCACATGTACTTAGCCCCTGGAAACTGATGGGCTGTTCTGCACCTAACTGCACCCTTATTAGTGGGCGGACAGGCGGCCGGCTCTAATTACCGGCCGGCCGGCTGCCCTGCCTGCTAACTGGTTAACCATTTACCCACATGTACTTAGCCCCTGGAAACTGATGGGCTGTCCTGCACCTAACTGCACCCTGATTAGCGGGCGGGCGGCTCTAATTGCCGGCCGGCTGCTCTGCCTGCTAACTGGTTCACCATTGACCCACATGTACTTAGCCCCTGGAAACTGATGGGCTGTCCTGCACCTAACTGCACCCTTATTAGCGGGCGGACAGGCGGCCGGCTGTAATTCCCGGCCGGCTGCGCTGCCTGCTAACTGGTTAACCATTTACCCACATGTACTTAGCCCCTGGAAACTGATGGGCTGTTCTGCAACTCACTGCACCCTTACTGGCGGGCGGACAGGCGGCCGGCTCTAATTACCGGCCGGCCGGCTGCCCTGCCTTGCTAACTGGTTAACCATTTACCCACATGTACTTAGCCCCTGGAAACTGATGGGCTGTTCTGCACCTAACTGCACCCTTATTAGCGGGCGGGCGGCTGTAATTACCGGCCGGCTGCCCTGCCTGCTAACTGGTTAACCATTTACCCACATGTACTTAGCCCCTGGAAACTGATGGGCTGTTCTGCACCTAACTGCACCCTTACTAGCGGGCGGACAGGCGGCCGGCTCTAATTACCGGCCGGCCGGCTGCCCTGCCTTGCTAACTGGTTAACCATTTACCCACATGTACTTAGCCCCTGGAAACTGATGGGCTGTCCTGCACCTAACTGCACCCTTACTAGCGGGCGGGCGGCTGTAATTAGCGGCCGGCTGCCCTGCCTGCTAACTGGTTCATCATTTACCCACATGTACTTAGCCCCTGGAGCTGCTGGGCTGGTCGGCACCTAACTGCAGCCCTGTGGCCGGGAGGTCGGCTCTAATTACCGGCCGGCTGCCCTGCCTGCTAACTGGTTAATCATTTACCCACATGTACTTAGCCCCTGGAGCTGCTGGGCTGGTCGGCACCTAACTGCACCCGTAATGGCCGGGAGGTCGGCTCTAATTACCGGCCGGCTGCCCTGCCTGCTAACTGGTTAACCATTTACCCACATGTACTTAGCCCCTGGAGCTGATGGGCTGTTCTGCACCGAACTGCACCCTGATTAGCGGGCGGGCGGCTCTAATTGCCGGCCGGCTGCCCTGCCTGCTAACTGGTTAACCATTTACCCGCATGTACTTAGCCCCTGGAGCTGCTGGGCTGGCCGGCACCTAACTGCACCCTTATCACCGGGCGGGCGGCTCTAATTACCGGCCGGCCGGCTGCCCTGCCTGCTAACTGGTTCACCATTTACCCACATGTACTTAGCCCCTGGAGCTGCTGGGCTGGCCGGGACCTAACTGCACCCTTATCACCGGGCGGGCGGCTCTAATTACCGGCCGGCCGGCTGCCCTGCCTGCTAACTGGTTAACAATTTACCCACATGTACTTAGCCCCTGGAAAATGATGGGCTGTTCTGCACCTAACTGCACCTTGATTAGCGGGCGGGCGGCTCTAATTGCCGGCCGGCTGCTCTGCCTGCTAACTGGTTAACCATTTACCCACATGTACTTAGCCCCTGGAAAATGATGGGCTGTTCTGCACCTATCTGCACCCTGATTAGCGGGCGGGCGGCTCTAATTGCCGGCCGGCTGCTCTGCCTGCTGACTGGTTAACCATTTACCCACATGTACTTAGCCCCTGGAGCTGCTGG
>NW_027599881.1:0-5000 GCF_964194155.1 Cetorhinus maximus | reverse complement strand
TTCTTTTCGCCACACGCCATGTTTATTAAACCAGGGTTACCACCGGTCTGGACCCTGGCCGATATTTCAGACCGACAACGGAGTTCGGAAAGCCCGCACAAATTCATCTTAAATCCTCATATAGGACTTCCGAGAGCTCTTTGAAAGGTATTCTATTTGAAAACGCTTACCACCCTCAAAGTCGCACTTTTCTGGGCATTTTTAAAGTGTGACCGTTGTCTGAAAATGTTCTGAAAATCGTGTCCCCGAAAATCTCCGGGTACCCCGCCAACCTCCCCTGCCAACAATTGCAACCGTAAGGTCGGGCGGTAGGCCTACCGTCCAGGAGGCCCCAAAGCCCGCAAAACGCCATTTTGCCATTTTCTCATCGGGACTTCCGAGGGGAACTCATTAACGAGCTCCAGGAGTGGTATGCCAGAAATTGCAACTTGACCCGTCGCCGGGCACACCCGCTACTCTCTGCGGGAATACCCCCACCGGGTGCCGGGTAAAGGCCTCGGATCTGACCTCATGGACTTCCGTCTGCGCACGGATTTTGCTCTCGCGGGCCCAAGAGCCACTTTCCACGGCCTACCAACGCAATCCGAAGTGCATTGGCCAACCATTACAACGGGAAACACTTTGCCTCTCCGCCAGAGACTAAGTCCAATTGGTTAACCATTTCTCAGGAAAACACTTTGCCTCTCTGCCAGAGACTAAGTCCAATTGGTTAACCATTTCTCATGGCCGCAATTTGCCTGCTGTTCACAGACTAAGTCCAATTGGTTAACCATTTCTCAGGAAAACACTTTGCCTCTCTGCCAGAGACTAAGTCCAATTGGTTAACCATTTCTCAGGAAAACGCTTTGCCTCTCTGCCAGAGACTAAGTCCAATTGGTTAACCATTTCTCTTGAAAACACTTTGCCTCTCTGCCAGAGACTAAGTCCAATTGGTTATCCATTTCTCGTGAAAACACTTTGCCTCTCTGCCAGAGACTAAGTCCAATTGGTTAACCATTTCTCGTGAATACACTTTGTCTCTCTGCCAGAGACTAAGTCCAATTGGTTAACCATTTCTCGTGAAAACACTTTGTCTCTCCGCCAGAGACTAAGTCCAATTGGTTAATCATTTCTCAAGGCCACAATTTGCCTGCCGTTCAGAGACCAAGTCCAATTGGTTAACCATTTCTCAGGGGCACACCGAGGGCACCCTGCATTGTCTCGCGGGCCCGGAGGCCACTTTGCACGGCCTGCCAACGCAATGCGAGGTGCTTCGCCCTTGGCCGCCTTCCCGGCCGGCTTCGGGACGTTTCGGGGGCTCTCACCGGGGCAAATCCGGTCCCCCGGGCGATTAGGAGGCCTCCCCGGGCAGGCCCGGGCTTCAGGCCGCCGCTTTTCCATCCCGGCCGAAAGAGGCGAAAAATGCCGAAAATGGCCAAAAATGGCCGCCGGCAGGGCCTGTCGGTCGGTTTGGCGGCAGCCTGGGTCGGTCCCTGCAGACCTGGAGGCTCGAGAAGGTTTTTGGCGATGTCGACCGATTCTCGATTTGCCACCTCCTACTATTCTGCAGGTACCCCGCCAACCTCCCCTGCCGACAATTCCAACCGTAAGGTCGGGCGGTAGTCCTACCGACGAAGAGGCCCCAAAGCCCGCAAAACGCCATTTTGCCCTTTCCTCATCGGGACTTCCGCGGGGAACTCATTAACCAGCTCCATGAGTGGCATGCCAGAAATTGCAACTTGACCCGTCGCCGGGCAGATTCGCTACTCTCTGCGGGAATACCCCCACCGGGTGCCGGGTAAAGGCCTCGGATCTGACCTCATGGACTTCCGTCTGTGCACGGATTTTGCTCTCGCGGGCCCAAGAGCCTCATTGCCCGGCCTGCCAATGCAACCCGAGGTCCATTGGCCTCATTGGTTAATTATTTCTCGAGAAAACACTTTGCCTCTCCGCCAGAGACTAAGTCCAATTGGTTAATCATTTCTCAAGGCCACAATTTGCCTGCCGTTCAGAGACTAAGTCCAATTGGTTAACCATTTCTCTTGAAAACACTTTGCCTCTCCGCCAGAGACTAAGTCCAATTGGTTAACCATTTCTCTTGAAAACACTTTGCCTCTCTGCCAGAGACTAAGTCCAATTGGTTAACCATTTCTCGTGAAAACACTTTGCCTCTCTGCCAGAGACTAAGTCCAATTGGTTATCCATTTCTCTGGAAAACACTTTGCCTCTCTGCCAGAGACTAAGTCCAATTGGTTAACCATTTCTCGTGAAAACACTTTGCCTCTCTGCCAGAGACTAAGTCCAATTGGTTAACCATTTCTCAGGGGCTCACCGAGGGCAATCTGTAACGTCTCGCGGGCCCGGGGGCCCCTTTGCACGGCCTGCCAATGCAATCCGAGCCGCACTGTCCTTCGTTTGGTTAACCATTTCTCAGGGGCACACCGAGGGCACCCTGCATTGTCTCGCGGGCCCGGAGGCCACTTTGCACGGCCTGCCAACGCAATGCGAGGTGCTTCGCCCTTGGCCGCCTTCCCGGCCGGCTTCGGGACGTTTCGGGGGCTCTCACCGGGGCAAATCCGGTCCCCCGGGCGATTAGGAGGCCTCCCCGGGCAGGCCCGGGCTTCAGGCCGCCGCTTTTCCATCCCGGCCGAAAGAGGCGAAAAATGCCGAAAATGGCCAAAAATGGCCGCCGGCAGGGCCTGTCGGTCGGTTTGGCGGCAGCCTGGGTCGGTCCCTGCAGACCTGGAGGCTCGAGAAGGTTTTTGGCGATGTCGACCGATTCTCGATTTGCCACCTCCTACTATTCTGCAGGTACCCCGCCAACCTCCCCTGCCGACAATTCCAACCGTAAGGTCGGGCGGTAGTCCTACCGACGAAGAGGCCCCAAAGCCCGCAAAACGCCATTTTGCCCTTTCCTCATCGGGACTTCCGCGGGGAACTCATTAACCAGCTCCATGAGTGGCATGCCAGAAATTGCAACTTGACCCGTCGCCGGGCAGATTCGCTACTCTCTGCGGGAATACCCCCACCGGGTGCCGGGTAAAGGCCTCGGATCTGACCTCATGGACTTCCGTCTGTGCACGGATTTTGCTCTCGCGGGCCCAAGAGCCTCATTGCCCGGCCTGCCAATGCAACCCGAGGTCCATTGGCCTCATTGGTTAATTATTTCTCGAGAAAACACTTTGCCTCTCCGCCAGAGACTAAGTCCAATTGGTTAATCATTTCTCAAGGCCACAATTTGCCTGCCGTTCAGAGACTAAGTCCAATTGGTTAACCATTTCTCTTGAAAACACTTTGCCTCTCTGCCAGAGACTAAGTCCAATTGGTTAACCATTTCTCTTGAAAACACTTTGCCTCTCTGCCAGAGACTAAGTCCAATTGGTTAACCATTTCTCGTGAAAACACTTTGCCTCTCTGCCCAGAGACTAAGTCCAATTGGTTATCCATTTCTCTGGAAAACACTTTGTCTCTCCGCCAGAGACTAAGTCCAATTGTTTAACCATTTCTCGTGAAAACACTTTGCCTCTCCGCCAGAGACTAAGTCCAATTGGTTAATCATTTCTCAAGGCCACAATTTGCCTGCCGTTCAGAGACCAAGTCCAATTGGTTAACCATTTCTCTTGAAAACACTTTGCCTCTCTGCCAGAGACGAAGTCCAATTGGTTAACCATTTCTCTTGAAAACACTTTGTCTCTCCGCCAGAGACTAAGTCCAATTGGTTATCCATTTCTCTTGAAAACACTTTGCCTCTCTGCCAGAGACTAAGTCCAATTGGTTAACCATTTCTCGTGAAAACACTTTGCCTCTCTGCCAGAGACTAAGTCCAATTGGTTAACCATTTCTCTTGAAAACACTTTGTCTCTCCGCCAGAGACTAAGTCCAATTGGTTAACCATTTCTCTGGAAAACACTTTGCCTCTCTGCCAGAGACTAAGTCCAATTGGTTAACCATTTCTCTTGAAAACACTTTGCCTCTCTGCCAGAGACTAAGTCCAATTGGTTAACCATTTCTCTTGAAAACACTTTGTCTCTCCGCCAGAGACTAAGTCCAATTGGTTAATCATTTCTCTTGAAAACACTTTGCCTCTCCGCCAGAGACTAAGTCCAATTGGTTAACCATTTCTCGTGAAAACACTTTGCCTCTCTGCCAGAGACTAAGTCCAATTGGTTAACCATTTCTCTTGAAAACGCTTTGCCTCTCTGCCAGAGACTAAGTCCAATTGGTTATCCATTTCTCGTGAAAACACTTTGCCTCTCTGCCAGAGACTAAGTCCAATTGGTTAACCATTTCTCGTGAATACACTTTGTCTCTCTGCCAGAGACTAAGTCCAATTGGTTAACCATTTCTCGTGAAAACACTTTGTCTCTCCGCCAGAGACTAAGTCCAATTGGTTAATCATTTCTCAAGGCCACAATTTGCCTGCCGTTCAGAGACCAAGTCCAATTGGTTAACCATTTCTCTTGAAAACACTTTGCCTCTCTGCCAGAGACTAAGTCCAATTGGTTAACCATTTCTCGTGAAAACACTTTGTCTCTCCTCCAGAGACTAAGTCCAATTGGTTATTCATTTCTCAAGGCCACAATTTGCCTGCCGTTCAGAGACCAAGTCCAATTGGTTAACCATTTCTCTTGAAAACACTTTGCCTCTCTGCCAGAGACTAAGTCCAATTGGTTAACCATTTCTCTTGAAAACACTTTGTCTCTCCGCCAGAGACTAAGTCCAATTGGTTAACCATTTCTCGTGAAAACACTTTGCCTCTCTGCCAGAGACTAAGTCCAATTGGTTATCCATTTCTCTTGAAAACACTTTGTCTCTCCGCCAGAGACTAAGTCCAATTGGTTAACCATTTCTCGTGAAAACACTTTGCCTCTCTGCCAGAGACTAATTCCAATTGGTTAACCATTTCTCGTGAAAACACTTTGCCTCTCTGCCAGAGACTAAGTCCAATTGGTTAACCATTTCTCGTGAAAATACTTGGTCTCTCCGCCAGAGACTAAGTCCAATTGGTTAATCATTTCTCA